>NC_083473.1:10213471-10513471 GCF_030014155.1 Tachysurus vachellii
AAGTGTAAAGATGATCATTTTGCTGTGTGTAAAAACAAAATATAAAACCCTATAAAAACTGATGTAACTAATGTTGGGGATTTCACCTTGGTTTCACCAGGCCTGGTGTTATGTGGCGCATTTGTGGTTGAGTCTGGTTTGGGCACAGAGAGAAAAACAGAGGTAAATAGGAAAAGATTCTTGTTTTATTATTAGTACCACCAATAATAATACAGTAAGGTCACTGGAAGAACAGGATTTCATTATGATAAAGGTTTGTTTTTTTGGTAGATTTCAGATCCGCACAATATCACATAAACAATGACAATAAATCGTACACAGTGGTACTTTCCTACTTGAGGGGAACAAAAACAAAGAAATGTCAAACACACAAGGCGGTGATGGTGCACTCTAAAAAAGAAACCAAGTCATTGCAAGAAGAATAAGACACCACAAATAATTTCAGTTTTCCATTTAAGAAGCATCTTTAACGCTACTTGCCAACGTGATCTGTTGCTTCAAATAATCAGAAAGACCTGTCTGCCAGTTCTTGTTTTTGCTTGTGCAGTGGTTTAAAAAAACAAAAACAAACCAAGACCCAAAAATTTCCTTAAAATTGTCATGTATTCTGCACCAAAAAATGCCTTAGAAGTTCTTTAGAGCTACTAAACAGTTTTAAAACAGCCTAGAAAAAGTTTAATACATTTTATTAAGATTTTGAATTAAAAACATCTTGAGTCAAGTTCCTGAGAGATTTTCATATTTCTTTGAATCGTCTTCCATTCACACTCGGAAATCAATACCACGCAACTCAAAGATAAAGAACATCAAATAACAGAGATACTTTCATCTTCTTTTTTTTTTTTAAACAAGTGAAGCCAGTGGAAACCAGAAGTACTGATTATCAACAGTTTTCATCATCTGCACAATCAAGACAACATTTCTTACCACTAATAAATTACTCTCGATGAGACTGGGTGTAACCTCAAAAGGAAAAAATCTCTCTCTCTCTCTCTCTCTCTCTCTCTCTCTATCTATATATATATATATATATATATATATATATATATATATATATATATATATATATATATATATATATATATATATAAATAAAAGGAAACCAAGGTCCCATTTCCGTAAACTGAATTATTTTTACTTTATTTATTCTTATATACATTAGAAGCAATATTTCTATATGTCTATGTCTTATCCTGAAGTGATTTTTGATGTGAACAGATTTATGTGAATCTAAATCTGGCTCTAAACCACATGCCTTAGTTCTTACCAAACTGGTTAGTTGTCTTATTTGTACTCAAAAGGCTTTTCTGCCTTCTGAGAACAAATAAATCCTCTCTCCATTCCATTTTGTAGGAGAAAGATGAAAGGAAGGCGATATGATAATTAGCTATCTGATGTAGACATGAGAAAGAACTCCCTTCTTGAAAGATTTAGGGCAGATGAATAAGCCATGTTGTGGTGTTACTCTGCAGCTAAAGGTCAATCAAAAGTCACACCAAAAAGACAGGTTCCCTCAGTGGTTCCTGCTCTCAGGGTAATTAACTTTAATTAAGTAATTAAGTAATTAACAATTAACAGGGTAATTGGAGGAGATTTGCTTTAAAATTTTACTGAATGCCAAAAAAAAAAAATCGGATCTTTTTTAATCTCTTGAGCAACTTTCATTGGATGCCCCTTTAATAGGTTGGCATTGTGGGCAGACTGAAACATCTTAAGTGTTATGTATGTCTTATTTAACATACTTTAAACATTTGTGTACTTTAAAATCGTCCAGTTCCTGGTGGGATTTGACCTAATATACTGTTATTATTATTCTAATTTGAAACTACTTTTTCTATCAATGAATAGCCAATTTTATTACACAGTCTGACGAATGTATGTTTGCTCTTAACACCTCTGCCAAATAACCTCTTCATAATATATGAAGCCTTGTGTAAGTATAAGAACTTTATAATTGAACCATATCTCACATTTACCACATGTGGCAGATGCCCTTATCCAGAGCGGCTTACATTTATCTCATTTATACAACTGAGCAGGTGCTCAAGGGCCCAGCAGTTTAGTGATCCGGACAATAGTTCAACACCCTAACCACAGAGTTACCTCTGCCACTATCATTGCCCACATCTCATTCTGATGCGCTGCTGGATACTTAGTTTTTGCTGAGTTCCATTTTGCAAGTAGCTTTTGTTCAAAGTGTCTATCAAATAAATGAATTTTAAATCTAAATGTTTTATACAGTTTACCTGAACTTGTCTGAGATTCATTTCCTTCATCATTCTTCGTTCCCCGTTCCTCACTGCAAAATATTCATTTGATTCATTTATCTAATTGTATAGCTTAAGGACTGTACAGCATTCAGTTACATCCTAGTCCATATGCACTGAGTAAATATAAGGACTTAACATCTCTTACCTCACCCATTTCTTGAATATGTCATTGAGTGACACCTTCACATTTGTAGTTTGTACCTACAAAATGAGCAGAGAATCAGATATAGTCAGTCACTTGAAATGATTCTAGATAATAGATTAAACCGAAACGAATTAAAATAAATGATATTAAATACAAAGTCCAACTTTAATACACTAAAGTCTAATACAAAAAAATTCTTTTTTGATCTTATTCAATTTTTTGTGTAGAAAAACTATTTTCCAATAATAAAAACCCAACTCAGAGAAAGAGAGAGAGAGAGAGAGAGAGAGAGAGAGAGAGAATATATTTTTATAATTATTTTTAATATAATATTAAAACACCTTCCCATCCCCAAATTGATGCCACAAACTGTGTTGGAACAAAATTTACCCTCTAATTTTCTTTTATGGAAAAGAAAAGCTCAGACGTGTCATTCTTCAAGGGCAAAACTAATCTCAGGGCTGAGATGATTTATACAAATTAAAAAATAAAATAAAAAATAAAACAACACTGAAAGCATTATTCTAAGTCAAGGTTTTTCTAAAATATGCCTTGAATTGCAACAGGACAGAAACATGAACAGAATCAGTGTTATTAGTGTATACACAGAAATTCACATGACTTGAACTGTAGTAAACCATTCAATAGATCATTCTGCAATATCCTTAACTAAGCAACACTGATTGCTTAACACTGAAGCTCTGCCCATTTGGCACAATGCCATGGCATGTCACAAAACCCTTCTGTGATATGTGTCAAATTATATAAGACTGCTTTATATACATGCCAATGTATGTACGCCAACTTCCTTCATAACCCACATAAACAAGGTGGAAAGAGTGAAAACACACAAAATGTTCATCCAAAACATCCATCCATCCATCCATCCATTTTCTACCGCTTATCCGGGGCCGGGTCGAGGGGGCAGCAGTCTAAGCAGGGACGCCCTGACTTCCCTCTCCCCAGACACTTCCTCCAGCTCTTCCGGGGGAATACTGAGGCGTTCCCAGGCCAGCCGAGAGACATAGTCCCTCCAGCGTGTCCTAGGTCTTCCCCGGGGCCTCCTCCCGGTTGGGCATGCCCGGAAGGCGTCCAGGAGGCATCCGGAACAGATGCCCGAGCCACCTTAGCTGACTCCTCTCGATGTGGAGGAGCAGTGGCTCTACTCTGAGCTCCTCACGGGTGACCGAGCTCCTCACCCTGTCTCTAAGGGAGCGCCCAGCCACCCTGCGGAGGAAACTCATTTCGGCCGCCTATATCCGGGATCTTGTCCTTTCAGTCATGACCCAAAGCTCATGACCATAGGTGAGGGTAGGAACGTAGATCGACTGGTAAATAGAGAGCTTCGCCTTGCGGCTCAGCTCTTTCTTCACCACAACAGACCGGTATATCGACCGTGTCACTGAAGAAGATACACCGATCCGCCTGTCGATCTCCCGCTCCATCCTTCCCTCACTCGTGAACAAGACCCCAAGATACTTAAACTCCTCCACTTGAGGCAGGAGCTCTCCACCAACCTGAAAGGGGGCAAGCCACCCTTTTCCGGTTGAGAACCATGGCCTCGGACTTGGAGGTGCTGATTCTCATCCCCTCCGCTTCACACTCGGCTGCAAACCATCCCAGTGCACGCTGAAGGTCCTGATTTGAGGAAGCCAACAGGACATCATCATCTGCAAAAAGCATAGACGAAATCCTGTGGTCCCCAAACCGGACTCCCTCCGGCCCCCGACTGCGCCTAGAAATCCTGTCCATATAGATAATGAACAGGACCGGTGACAAAGGGCAGCCCTGCCGGAGTCCAACATGCACCGGGAACAAGTCTGACTTACTGCCGGCAATGCGAACCAAACTCCTGCTCCGGTCATATAGGGACCGGACAGCCCTTAGCAGAGGGCCCCGGACCCCATACTCCCAGGGCACCCCCCACAGGTCACCACGAGGGACACAGTCGAATGCCTTCTCCAGATCCACAAAGCACATGTGGACAGGTTGGGCAAACTCCCATGAACCCTCCAGCAACCTTGCGAGGGTATAGAGATGGTCCAGTGTTCCACGACCGGGACGAAACCCGCGTTGTTCCTCCTGAATCCGAGGTTCGACTATCGGCCGAATTCTCCTCTCCAGTACCCTGGCATAGACTTTTCCGGGGAGGCTGAGGAGTGTGATCCCCCTGTAGTTGGAACACACCCTCCGGTCCCCCTTCTTAAACAGAGGGACCACCACCCCAGTCCACCAGTCCAGAGGCACTGTCCCCAGCCTCCATGCGACGTTGCAGAGGCGTGTCAACCAAGACAGCCCCACAACATCCAGAGACTTGAGGTACTCAGGGCGGACTCAGTACATCCAATGATGAGTACATCCAAAACATGTTTTCCTTCAAATAATTTTACTGTATTCAGAAACAGAACTGTCAGGACCTAGATGACCAGCATTCTATTAGTGACGTGACATACTGCTAAGTATGGTGACCCATTTGTTCTCTGCATTTAACCCATCCAAAGTGCACACACACAGCAGTGAACACACACGCAGTGAACACACACACCGTGAACACACACCCGGAGCAGTGGGCAGCCATTTATGCTGCGTCACCCGGGGAGCAGTTGGGGGGGGTCAGTGCCTTGCTCAAGGGCACCTCAGTCGTGGTATTGCTGGCCCGAGACTCGAACCCACAATTACAGGTTGTACAAAGAAACAAGCAGTATACGGTGGGCACGTAACACACCAAATAGGTATTAAAATGTCCATAATTATGAAACGGTGTATGAGAAAATGCTTAAAGTGTAAAGGACAACCTTAAGTCTAACATTAAGTATATGTAGTTTTATTCTTATCGGTTCCTGAATTATTCATTCCTGTTCCTAATTACAATGATGTTACAGAGGAATTGATTATTGTTGGATTTATGTTAGATTTTATACCGAAGAATAACCAAACAATTTAAGACGCCAACGGCATTAACAGGGATGCTTCTGCCAACAAAGTTAGTTCTTCTTGTTACTAATTTATATGCCAGAAATCCCCTTCAAATGTGAAGAAAAGTATCGAAGCCAACTATTTCAGACATTTGACCTTGACGTAACCTCGATCAACTTTGGATCCATTCCAAAATCTAATCAGTTCATCAGCAAGTTACAATAATCATTCCATATAAATCCTATAGACAAATCAACCACTCAGACTTGAGATATCACAATAACAATGATCTCAGATGGACAGACAACACGATTGGTTAAACATAAAGAAACTATTTTCCTATGTTTATATTATCTATTTTTATCTAGTGAGTCCTGGAAGCATTTAAGTTTTTCAGGCAGCTGGACAGTAGTGGGCAATAGTGCGCTTTAGTGTAAAATCATCATCATCTAGGATTTTGGCTTAATTAAGTATGTAAATGTCCTCCAAATTAACTAGTTGAAGCCTCGTTTGTTAAAAATATTTGCTGATCAAATGCAAAAAAAAACTAATAATAACAAAAATAATTAAAAAAAATATTGGCAACTAGCAAATAATGATATGGAATTTGTTGTTTTAAATATTCTCAGTAAGTATTGTCTTTCCCTGAACTATAAATACTACTATTAACTAATGATACACTGTGCAGGACATGACACATTAAAAGGTCAATTATTTTTATTGATTAATTTCTCAAAATAATTCCCTTTAATAAACATTATCATCTGCACTGTAAATAAGCCAGCGTCAGCCCTGATTATCAGATGGCCAGATGTCAACGAGCATTGTAAAATAGCTTAAATACAGTGCAGATTCTATGAATCAGACAAAATATATATTAAAACTTCAAACATTGCAGTGTAATTGTAATAGTCTAAACATTGTAGAGTTTAGGCTATGTATCATCACTATGGTCTAACACACCCACTTCAACATCAGGATAAGGTTGTTTATTACGAAAAATACTCAAATGTGCAGGATAACTGGTACATCCGGTCTGAGAAGCTGTGTGCTACATGATTGGCAATATTTTACAAACACACACACACTCTCTCTCTCTCTCACACACACACACACACACACACACTCTCTCTCTCTCTCTCTCTCGCTCTCTCACACACACACACACTCTCTCTCTCGCTCTCTCACACACGCTCTCTGTTACACACACTCACTCACTCTCTCTCTCTCAAACACACACACACACACACACACACACACTCTCTCTCTCTCTCTCATACATACATACATATATATATATATATATATACACACACACACACACACACACACACACTCTCTCTCAAACACACACACTCTCTCTCTCGCTCTCTCACACACGCTCTCTGTTACACACACACACTCTCTCTCTCTCGCTCTCTCTTACACACACATACTCACTCTCTCTCAAACACACACACACACACTCTCTCTCTCTCTCATACATACATACATACATACATACATACATACATACATACATATATATATATATATATATATATATACACACACACACACACACACACACACGTGGTCCGCCTTGTCTGCTGGGTTTAATGCTATACTGTAGTGTTAATAAACTCCTGCAGCCCCCTCACACCGTTTCAGTGCAGTCTCAAAGCGTTTCGTGTGCACATTACGATAAAGCGACAGTGAAAGTAAACGTGACAAACCTGAGGATCCTGCTGTTTGAGCGCGCTAGCTGCTTTCTTGTATCCATTCTCCTTTAGATGCCTATAAATCAAATCATTCAGCGCATGCTCAGAAGAGTCAGTATTCTCTGAAGTCATGACCCCAAAAAACTAAACAACAACAACAACAAATCTAATTTTTTAACTTTGTCGCATTTGTACGTTACTTAGCTTCATCCTATCACCACCATGCTTGATTTTACCTTTGAACTAATGACGTCATGCTATTGGGTAACGCATTATGGGAAATGTAGTTCTCGTGTTTGTAGATCGCTTGATAGATTATATTTAACATCTAAAAACACACACTCTCTCTCTCACACACACACACAAACACACACCCACACCCACACAAACACACACACACACACTTTTATTTGGACTGGTGCAGTAGCTGGGGTATCGTGACACAAGTGAGTGTGTAATTACATACACAGATCTAAACATTAAAATCATCTACATATTGTGTAGGTTTTCCTTGTGCTGCCAAACAGTTCTGAATCCTTAAGTCTCATGCTTTAAATGATTCATGAATCAAATTCACATGCATGTGCACACACAACATAAACTCCAAGGCAAAAACACAGGTCTATTTTTTCCTACACAAATCTAAACGTGTGAGTTTTTGATGAGGTCAGTTTTTAATGTGGATTTTTACCCACAACTTTATCAGAACTCAACAAACTCTGCTCTTTATAATGAATAACAGTAGTGTGTGTGTGTGTGTGTGTGTGTGGCGTGCGAGAGAGAGAGAGCAGGGACCATATTTAAGTAGATTATGTATGTTTATGCAAAACTATGTGTGTATTATGGTTGTTAAATATCTTCAAACCTGCATGCAGTTAATTAAAATACTTTTTTTTTTTTTTTTTGCACACTGCTTTTTTTATGCTGCTACATACTGCTGCTGTCATATTTTCACAGAAAAATCATCCTTACTTGCACTCTACAGAGCTGTATACTGATGGCTGCCGCGTTGTGTACAATGCTGTGTTGTAGTCAAGTGTATAGTTCTGGCTGATTTGCACACATGCACTTTATATGAAACTGTTCATTTTACTCAGACCTTCTGTGTTGGATATTGCTCTGTGTTTATGTAGCAGCATTGCAGGAACATTGTTTCACTGTGTACTGAATCAGCTACAGTATATATGGCTAAGATGACAATAAAAACTTCTTGACTCTTGTTGACTAGATTACTTACAATCTGTGTGTGTGTGTGTGAGTGTGTGTGTGTGAAAGAGAGAGAGAGAGAGAGAGAGAGAGAGAGAGAGAGAGAGAGAGAGAGAGAGAGAGAGAGAAAGAAAGAACTGTGTACATATGGCTGAAACATTTATTGGTTGAGTTGCTGGTGTATGGATGTGTTCTTGTTGGTGTGATGTGGAATGATGCACGTTTGCTCTCAGCAGTGTGTGTTTCAGGCGGTTGTGTGTGGTCTTGACAGAGAAGTGTTGGAACAGTTGGGTTGTGTTTGGCAGTGGTTAGTGCTAGTATTGGTACAGTGTGTTTGTGTGTGTGGAGAAGTTGTAATAGGTGGTGTTTAAAGTGCTGGAGAGTGTGTGTGTGTGCATGGGGGGGGTTGATGTGGTGATTGCTCAGTTGGGTCACCCATGGAGAGGTGGTGCTGAGTGGCCATCGAGGTCACAGCAGTAAAAGAGCTTTATTCACAAGTTTAGGAGAAAAAATAGGCTGTCTTCCAACCAACACACACCAGAAAATGTTCAGATGAGGCAAAACAAGTTCAGTCTTGCCTCATTAATATAGTGCAGATATAAATTCACACGTTTAGCACATAATCACAAACTGTTTGAAATGTTTTCTTTAAATATTTTTGTGCAGCTTGATCTGTGTGTGCTTGTCGGTGTGTGTATGAATGTCCATACCTTGCATTGAGTACTCCGGGACAGATCATGTTACACTCATTTTCATTAACGTGTTTCAAGGCTCACTCATCAAAACTTTACTGCTCTAAACAGAATAACTGCCACCAGCATCTTAGTTCCTTTGAGATTTCTTTTTTACAGACATACACATAGATCCTGAAGTCAATTAATGCTTTATGAAAATATGCAAAAAATCATTCTTTATTGATTCATCTTCATTAATGCTTTGATTCAGTCAGAGTCACCGTGGCTTTAGAATCTGCTATCTAATGAGAACTTACATCAGTCTGAAGGTCTGAACTCAGCTTTTATTGGCCAAAGACAGACCAAGAGGTCTTCTGACTGAAATGTAAAGCACTAATCACTGTTAGTTTTAGTCAGTGTCATGCTTAGTGGAGTGAAAATTCCTATAATAACAGGCGTGCAACCATAAATCGTTCATTTAAGAAAGTTGAATTTCACGACGAAGTGTCACGACGGCTTTGTTTCCAGGAGAACTGTTAACTGTTGTGGCACACACTTCTCACGTAAATCCTATAGAATCCAACCAATTAGATGTCTTCGGAACTCCTGCAATGTTTCCAGTTTTGTTCAGTCAGCAGTTCGTGTCGGTGATGAGACTAATGATAAGATGGCAGTCCGTCACAGAGCACCCTGCACACACGCACACACACACACACACACACACACACACACACACACACACCCCTAGGGGTAATTTAGAGTTGACAATCTACCTGTGTGGTTTTTGGGAGGTTGGAGAAAACTGGTTAATGCAGAAGAAACCCCTGTTAACATGGGGCAAAGTTCAAAACTCCACACAGACTGTAACCTGAGCTAAGGACAGAGCTGTGAGGTGCCAACACTAACCACTGCACCACTTTGCAAGCAAAAATAAATAACACATGAATGACTTTTGAGCTGCAAAATTGCTGTTTAATTTGAACACTCAATATAGTTTTCTTTTATTTAAATGTGTAGCGCACAGGTCTCAAAATAATTTGAATCGTAACTACTGAAATTTGGTGAAGCCCACGGGTTCAAATCAGGATAATAATATGGCCATTGTCAGACAATGGTTTTAATCTCCTGCAACCGTTCCCCTGGTGAAATGAAAGCATGTTTGGTGAGGACATTTAAACCTCATGGCAGAGGCAATTAGATTTAGCGCTAAGATCTGGAACATGTCCTCCACCCAAGCTGCCCTGCTTCTCTCCCCTATCTGTCTACTCGCTCGCTTAAACAGAGCTCATGCTTCTACTCCTCTCGCTTCTGCTCAACTCCTCCCTTCACTGGTTCACCTTCAGAGTTCTTTTACTTACTGTGGTTAAGTAGCAAATCCTACCTTCATTCTGGTCTTTGATGTGTCATGTGCTAAAACGGCACACACGTACAGCAAACACACTGCAAATTAATGTACAGTATAAATAAACGTGCACACACACACACACGCACAGACACTCACATTTAGACAGGGGGAATGTAGGTAGTCTAAGCAAGGAGGTGAATTTTTTCCTTTTTTTCATCTTAAAAAAATCTGTACTCATCTCTATATCAAATGATTGAAGCTCTGTCATAAAATACATCCAATTTCCTACATAAACATTAACAATATTTGTTTCCATACCCCTGCTTTCATCTAACTATGCTCACAGCAAATGCTAATTGTCCTTTTAGTGAAATACAGCACATTAACTACACTGGTGCTGATTAGACATAAGATGGAAAAAGTGTCATAATTGAAGACAGATGAGAGGTGTGGCAGTTTATACGCTGTGTTGGCACTGATAAAACATCTGTGTTAGCACTGAGTAACATGGCTCTATGTTTGCCAAGTCCAACAACTGCACCACACTACGCTTCCAGCTTTATAGGCCCCTTGTCTAATTATCCCTCTTTCATGTAACCGCTGTTTCTCCAAATGCTGGCACTGCTAACTCAGGAAATTGAATTCCAGGTACAAAAGAGCATGTGTTAAGGAACTGTGTTAATAAGCTGTAACAGTAAAATGAGTTACATACTGTGGGTATGTATCATATACCCAGACTATAAATTATGACATTTGCTTAATCTTCTATAAACCATGTCCTTGAGAAAATAAAAAGTTAGGGGTTTTATTTACGTAGGACTGACAGGAAATTCTTGAATATTCTCACACATGTTGTCTACATTTAGATTTACAGCTTTATAATAGAAACTGCTATTCATAAAATAAACTTATCTTACAAGAAATTGGGATGAATTCAGTACATGACAGCACATTATTATTTATTTGTACATGTTTCAGAGGCTCTTTATCCAGTTGTGGTGGATGCAGGGCATACACACTGAGCATGAACAGAAATACAGCTTGAATTGGATATTGATCAGTTGTGGGGGATTATACACAAACATTAACACACAGTGTCACCAATCCATCTTGATGGACATCTATTTACCAATCCATCTTTTCTGGACAACCCAGAGGAAACCCATGAAAACATGAACGTGTTCTGAACACTAATCACACATCTAATCCTAATCTAAAAAGTATTAGTTTTTCAAGACACACACACGATATCCTTGTGAGGACCTTTCACTGAAATAATAATTAATGCTGTTTTTCTTGTGGGGACTATCCAAATGTCCACCTAAGATCAAAACGTATATCTCCCCACCCCCCAGCCCAAAAAACACACACATAAAATCAGAGGTGCATAAATCTATACATAAACACCAAACCCATAAACAGCTATTGAGAAGGAATTTGTAAAACATGAATTTTCTTGATTAAAAACATGACTTTCCTAAAAACCCACAGAAGTCTCCAAGTCAATAAACGGTTTCAACATAAAATGCTTATCCAGGATCTTTCAGTTTTGTCAAAGCAATTCAAGATGAATGTTAGCTCTGTGCTACATTTTTAATCTCACTTATTCTAAACTGGCATAAGCAGCGATGCTTCCAGGGAAAAGGAACCTGACCAAAACATAATCACTTCTATTGAAGACACATGTGCGGACTCTGAATTGCTTCACTCTCTGCCATGTTTCAACTTCAGTTTAAGTCATCTGGAGCCTCACTGAGAGCTTTTGTAAGTCTTTGTTAGGGCGGAATTAAATAATTACTTATTACACTGTGTTCTAAATATCAAGGTACAAATATTAAGGTTTGAAAGAATATAATGGTCCTATCAATTATAAGATTTATTAGTAATGCAATCTGTACAGATTTTATGCTTTCTGCTTATAGTTCTGTTTTATTAGCTTTATTTGGAAAGAGTAGGTGGTCAAACTCGGTATAGTGTAACTGAAAACATGTGGCACAGAAATAAACTGAACTAAAAAAACAAAAAATAAACAATTATCATAACAGGATCTATAAAAGGACTATTACCGTGGCATCTGCTTCCTTAAATTTCACAAGATACATATTTAACTTACTAAATTTAGAAAGATATCATAATGTTGTCTTAAGTACGGTTAGATTTGTCTTAAATTATAACAGACATTTTGTGGATTCTGGTTGTCATAGTAAACATGCTGCTCTGTACTCTGGGTGGTAAAATGTTGACTCAGGAAATATTTTCATGACCATCATAACCTGCAGAAAAAACTGGCCAGGAATTAAGATGATAAGACTGTTTTGGCACAAGGACACACAGAAACACACACACACAGTGAGTTGTGTCCCTTCTTCTGTTGATGTAATGGTAAATGGTAATTTGTCAGAAATTCCTGAAGGTTGCTGAATAATTCATGACACACTGTTTATGCTTTCAGAAAGACATGTGGCCACTCGATGACCTCCTTTAGACCTGCACCTTATAAATACAAGCTTTTATTAAGTCTAGAAGCTGCATTGATATATACAGGATTAGTTATTTGATATCTACTGTTAGAGCCAGAACAGTAATACATGTTTAACTCATAAATGCTCCTAATTGTTTTCTGCAGTCATATATCAAATGTGCCATGCATAAAGGTCCCCAGAGACTGCTGCACTTTACACTCATCTACACTGGAGATCTTATCTGCCAAATTTGTGATCGAACCTGTGTGGATTTCAGGAGCTGATTCTATATGACTACTTGCATTGGACCTTTCAGTTCCTACTTTACTCACATACAATACAAACAGTCACAAGCCAAGAAAGAGGACTCTTGTGCACCAGAACACGGCGTCTGTTGAGGCTCAGTGAGGACCCATACCCCTCCAAACCCCGAAGGCCCAAAACACGAGCTTTTAAGACAAGGCGTCCTGTTTGTGTTTGTAGAATCATGAAGAGCGTTTTGTGATGGATTCCATAACATGTCGAGTTCTAACTGCTGTTTTCAATTTAAAGCTGTCACAAAGACCTCTTAGAGAAGCTGCATGCTTTCCTGCATCATGTATGTTTATTAGAAATCTGGAAACTGTGACTTAATTTGTGCACATAGGCTATAGAAAAAGCAAAAGAGCAAATACATTTGCAAACAAAATGGTGTGGACAAAGTTATCGAAAATGCTTAAAGATCAAAAAGCTCATATACGATCAATAAAAAGGCTGAAAGATAAAGGAAGGATATGCTCCTACTCTATCACAGATTTATTGACAGTATCTCTTTAACAATATAAGCTGGGAAAACACTCATGAGGGCTTACACCTGCTGAATACTAAAGAGTTTTATTCATTCATCTTCAGTAGCCACTTTATCCTGTTCAGGATCACGTTGGATCTGAAGACTATTCTGGGAACACTGGGCACAAGGTTGGACTTTACCCAGAATGGGATGCCAGTCCATACTCAAAATCATTCAAACTTTGTGGTAATATAACGAGCAAATGCAACTACTGGCATATTTTCTGACAGTATGAGGAATTCAGTGAACTTAGAGGAAACCCATATAGAGATGGGAACAAGATTCAAAACTCCAAACAGACCTTAATGTAATCTTCTCCAACATCAATACATGTTCTTCCATTGGTTTCCTCCCACTTAACAAAAACATGCCAGTAGGTGGATTGGCAAAGATAAATTACCCCTATGTGTGAATGTGTGTCTCACAGAGTATTTCTGACTCATGCCCAGAGTTGGTATAAGCTTTGATTCTGAAAGTGGCTCTGGTTACTGAAAATAAGTGAATGAAATCCAACCATATCACCACTTGTTCAATTTAATTATCATGTATTTCACCACACAGAAATAAGCCTTGTCTGTAGCTTAGCAAAAGTATTGGAACAGACTGTCTTAAAATTTGTGCCCCACCAAACTGTTTTGAGTTGGCAGTGTGTTTTAGATCATTGTCTGGCTGCACGATAAACTTCATCCACTTTAATTTGGATAAACTGCCAGGCAAAATGTTTCTCTTGACTTTATTCTGCCATTACCATCATGACTTACATCATCAATAATGATTCATGAGTCTGTTCCAGAAGCAGTCATGCAAGACTAAGCCATGGCACTAACAAAAAGTATCATGCTATATATTATATAAGACATCAAGAAGTAAATATAAAGAAATGAAAGGTTAAAAAATCGGATCTATTGCCACATATTCATCGTTTGATCTCAAACCCAAATGTCATCAGTGAAGAGCAAAAAAAAAAACAAGAAGTGGTCCTGCCATTTCAATACTACCAGTGACTAAAGTAACTATGAAGCCAATGTTGTAACATCAGTACGTGCTTACATTTTGTACCAAAGGGGTAAATCAGACACTATACAAATGCACTGTTGTCTAATAAATAATTCCATATTTTAGTGCACTTTTGCCTTGCTCCTGCGACTCCTTGTCTACCTTGTCTACTGGTAAGAAATCTAATTCACTCGTAACAGGCTTTACCTAGAAATCTGAAGCAGCCCAGTTAAATATATGCATCTGACCCACTCAAGCCTATATAGTGTATGTAAGCCTGACCGGGCGGAGTTAAAGCGACCACTGAGAGGGGGGAGAGAGAGGAGAGAGAGAGAGAGAGAGAGAGAGAGAGAGAGAGAGAGGTCTTTAAGGAACTTTTCCTACAAAGTAAACGGATCCTGGCGCACAGGTCGTGCGCACGCAAGCTTTTCTGTTCCAAATGTGAAGATCAGATTTATACCTCAAGGCCTGTCAGAGATGGAACACGAACAGGGGGCTGGTTTTTAAACCTTGTCAGTGTTAAAGCCCTAGGCTGTGATGAAGGAGTGAATGATCTCTCGGGCTTGTGCACTCCGAGGCTGAAAGCGCGCACTGTAGCGGTGCCATGACCGGGGCGGCTCTGGCGAGTCTCTCCGTGATGCTCGGTGCTGGTTTCCTCGCCTGGGACTGGTCGAGCCAGAACCAGGTGGAGAATGATCCTGCGGCACCGAACCCGAGCAGACCACCGCACATCATCTTCATCATGACAGATGACCTGGGTTTCAACGATATCGGCTACCACAACCGTGACATGCGCACACCCACGCTGGATAAACTGGCGGCCGGCGGTGTGAAGCTGGAGAATTACTACGTGCAACCGATCTGTACACCTTCTCGCAGCCAGTTTCTAACCGGCAGGTAAATCTAATGCTAATGGAATGGAAACTTTTGCATTCAGTTCTATACCTCCAACCCAGATGGCCACCTCAGCTGGCACCCTTTTAGCTACTACACTATACAATTCCGTGTCTTTGGGGTGGTATTATTTAATATTCTGTAGCCTTGATATGTATATTTTTATGTGAAAATGTGTCTATTATGTACATATAACTAAGATTCAAGGTGACTGAATTATAATTACCTTTTAGAATTTAATCTATTGGTTAAAGACGCATCAGCATGAGGATACCTTCTCAATGACAAGAAACAGTACAGTCTGAGAGTGTAATGTTTTTTTAAGTGTAGTGTGTTTGCCACCCCATGCTTTTAATACCTGCATGAGCTCCCATGGCAAAGATGGCTTCAGATCGTTTGTCTTTCCTCCATATTTTGTTAGATGATGTAACTTGATGTCAATGATGTCAATATCTGGCATTAGTAGTCAGGACATCCAGATGTGTGGTGTAGTCATGAAGACATTTCACAACACTTCTTAACAGTTCTTAAATAATGAAGCCTTGTCTCACTACAACTATGAATTTCTAGGAAACTCACAGACATTATGTTGAACATTCTGATTATTCTGATTATCCTGAAATCACATACTGTACGAATCATGATGAAATATCAGCCAAAACAATAATAGCAAGTGTTGAATTAACACATAGTGTTCAATCACCACGGGATTTCTTTGCTATTATATGATAATTGTTCTTCAGGGTCTGACCTTGATTTACTGCCTGTGCTGAGTTTCACATTATTCACGTATTTAATTGGGTTTCATCCAGGTTATCTGGTTTCATTTCAATGTCCAAAAAACATCTTAGAAGGCAAATTAGTCTCACAAAATTAGTCATAGATTGTCCATAGTTCACAGAATAGGCTCCGGATCCATCACCACCCTGTCCAAAATAAAGCAGTTACTCAAGATGAATGAATGAATAATTGACCTGTGATAGATCCATGCACATCCTGATAACTATGCTTATGAATGGTGAACATCTCAAGTGTTTATATAATTCCTGATTGAGACAAGACCAAGATTAAACACTGGAGAGTTTAAGCAAATCAAATTTTAGCTATATTGTGCTTTTCAAAATTGACATCATTCCTAAACAGTTTTTCAGAAATCTGGATGTAGATTTAGATCCTGAAAGAACAAAGCAAATGCTTTTGGTAATAGGAATATGATTATCATGTATGGCACAGAAACATTACCATATTTGAATCTTCTCCTTCAGACTCAAATTCAACCCAATCCTCCTCCCTCTCCTCAGGTATCAGATCCACACAGGTCTCCAGCATTCCATCATCAGGTCCCGGCAGCCCAACTGTTTGCCTTTTGACATGGTCACCCTGCCGCAGCGCCTCCAGGACGCTGGCTATTCCACACACATGGTGGGTAAATGGCACCTGGGCTTCTACAAGCGCGA
Source organism: Tachysurus vachellii (assembly GCF_030014155.1). Classification (NCBI taxonomy): domain Eukaryota; kingdom Metazoa; phylum Chordata; class Actinopteri; order Siluriformes; family Bagridae; genus Tachysurus; species Tachysurus vachellii. The sequence goes on from NC_083473.1 coordinate 10,230,366, forward strand.
TTGTCTCCCTACTCGTCGTGGCTTTCATACCTACTTTGGCTCCCTGACAGGCAGTGTGGACTACTACACATATGACTCCTGTGATGGCCCAGGGAGGTGTGGCTACGATCTCCATGAAGGTGAAACCGTGGCATGGAGATATCGGGGAAGATATTCTACTCATCTGTACACACGCAGAGTGCGGAAGATTCTGGCATCACACGATCCATTAGGACAGCCTCTGTTTATATTCCTGTCCTTCCAGGCTGTACACACTCCCTTACAGTGTCCTAAGGAATACATCTATCCGTATCGTGACATGGGGAATGTTCATCGACGCAAATATGCAGGCATGGTCTCATCTGTGGATGAGGCAGTACACAATATAACATACGCGCTTCGGAAATATGGCTATTACCACAATAGTGTGATTATTTTTTCTACAGATAACGGGGGCCAGCCTTTATTTGGAGGGAGCAACTGGCCACTCAGAGGAAGGAAGGGGACATATTGGGAAGGTGGCATGCGTGCAGTGGGATTTGTCCACAGCCCACTTCTCAGGAGACGGAGGAAAGTCAGCAAGGCACTAGTTCATATCACTGACTGGTACCCAACATTGGTGCGCCTGGCAGGGGGGAATGTATCCCAACTGCATGGACTAGATGGGTATGACATTTGGGAAACGATCAGCGAGGGCAAGGAGTCCCCACGCTATGAGATCCTCCACAACATCGACCCATTGTATGTGCCTTCACGCCATGGCTCGTTGCGGGGCGGATATGGCATCTGGAACACTGCTGTACAGGCAGCAGTGCGAATGGGAGACTGGAAGCTGCTGACAGGAGAGCCGGGTTATGGGGACTGGACGCCACCTCAGGTGTTAGGAAACTTCCCGGGAGCCTGGTGGGATCTTGAGCGTCACGCCGAAGCCCGCAAATCACTATGGCTGTTCAACATAACAGCAGATCCATATGAGCGCTACGACATGGCTGAGAAGAGGCCTGATGTGGTAAAGCAGTTGCTGGCAAGAATAGCGTTTTACAATCGCACAGCTGTGCCTGTTCGTTACCCTGCTGAGGACCCAAGGGCAGATCCGAGTCTGAATGGAGGGGCGTGGAGGCCTTGGGCTGGGGATAAAGAAGCAGACAGCTGGCACCAAGTTTATCACAGGAGAAGAAATGACAAGAATAAGAAGCTGAGCAAAATGAGATCATTTTTCAAAAAACTTAGCACAAAAATGATGTCCAATAGGATATGAGTGGTGTAACTGATAACTGGGATTTACTTCCTAACCTTCTGAAAACCTTTTAAAAATTTTACATCTTTTACAAGTCTTTTGTTTGATTATTCATTACAAGTTTCTCATGGCCTAATCTTTTGGCTGTTTGACTGTACTGTATTACATACTCTACCTCTCTATTTTTTTCTCTACTCATGTACGTTGCAAGGCCCTTCTGTCTTACAAACCTTAAAACACTAAAACTGCATAGAACCTACTTTAAAGCAGAGTAAGTTTAAGGTCAGTGAAGACCCCTTATTGTCCTATAAAACATTATAAGACTGCTGAAGAACACTTTTCTAAGAGTGTACTGTATTGCTCGTACAACCTAAAAAATGGACTGAAAAATTACTGACAGATTCATGAAACGAATGAAGGAATGCATTTTTTGTTGTGGTCTACTGTAGATACTCTAGACAATAACACACTGTGGATTTAAAACACACACACACAAACACACACACACACACACACCTAAACGAGCTGCTTTTTATTTGTTTATGAAATCCTTATTAAATGGATTGCTTACTATTTCAGAATAATCAGCTATTCAATATAGATCATAGTATTTGTCATATGTATGTGTTGTGAGTGTTCTGCATGCATTGTTGGCATTTTTTTTGTAATAACACTTTTACTGACGTGCATGTGGACTTAAATTAATCACCAAAAAGGGACTGCCCTCTAGTGGTCTCATGGTGTTATTAACAAACCTGAATCTGGAGACATGATTGAATATTGAATATTTTAAAGTTAAGATATTGTGGGAGTCCAAATCTGTCAAAAAATAAATTAAATAAAATAAAAAAATATACAAACATAAATTTTAAAACATACAAAGGAAGCTTGAATTATCGCTTTATTTGTGTTGAGTTTGATATGTATTTACTTAATTTATTGACTTCTATATTTATTTTCTCTGTATTTATTTCTTTTCTATTCATTTGTTCCTAATTATTTTTTAAAGATTATTTTTTTTAAATTATTAATTATATATTAGTTACAGAGACATTGATGAGACTTTTATAAAACATCCTGTGATGATACCGCAGCAAGTCTTCATCATAGAGCACTAACTATGAAATAGTAGGTAAAACTGTATTATTAACCAAATGCAGATATTAATAGTTAAAAAAGCATCCATCACTATTTCTCTAAGATATGTGAATCATTGATTCTAAAGGATTTTAGATTGTTTGGTTTAGATTCCTAGCTACATTGAGGTTTGAGGTGATATTTACATCAAACTTATGTTTTATATTGAGTTGATCAGTAACTTGCTCCCTAATCAGTGTGAGGTCTGTTATGGCCAGGACCCTGTTTCCCAGAAAAAAACAAAGTTTATAGTATCTTAATTGGTCAGTGCTGTCAGATGGTCTTTGTATCCTTTAATTTTATTTTTAATCCTTTATCTTTGGTTCCATTCAGGCCAGGGAGCTGTTGCGCTGGTTTTGTTGGCTGCAAACTGATGTATTTTGATGTCTATTGTAGTTTTAGTGTTTTGGCAAAATATACATATTTCCAAGAGCTTAAATGTAAGACTTCTGTATTAAGCCGTTCGCATGTTTAATTAATAAAGCAGATTCCATACTATACAGACTTTCACTCATTGGTAATCAGTAGGCACTGTCACATTGATATTAGATAACATAGTATTAATATAAGTAAAAAAAAAAACAACACAATTTATTTTAGTTAAGTAGAATATTAGCCTTCATACGCACACTTTTGTTTAAAGAATTTTATTTCTTAATGTATTTGAGTAGTTTATTTATTATGCTTTTAGCACAACTAACCTTACATACTGTGTCAGTAATAAATGCATGCATTATATTTTACAGTGGAACAAAATATTAGACCTGAGCTCATGAGGCATTTAAAATACATAATGTGTAAGATTCAACCCTGGAACATATGTTTCAGCAACAGGATAATAAAAAAAAAGCAGCAAGGTGTAACCGTGACTATGGAAATCTCAGGAAAGATTGATAGCTCAGTGGTTAAGACTTTGAACTAATGATCAGACGATCATGAAAATCCCAGTACTGCCAAGCAGCCACTGCTGGGCCCTCAAGCCAGGCCCTCAACCCTCAGCTGAATGAGATAAATGCAAGTTGCTCTGGATAAGGGCGTCTGACATATTCTGTAGATGTAAATACAATACAGCTGTATTTGGCCTTGTGGCTTAAAGAATAACAAATAGAAAAAGGAGAAGCTCTTATGTTGCCTCACTGCTTAGGGAATGAAACAGAGAAACAGAAATTGTCTGAAAAACTTGGCTGCATAACATATCTGCATAAAGAGTAACAAGTAGGAGCTAAATGATTAGATGGCTAATAAAAAGGCTATTATAACTGACAGAAAGAAAAACAACAACAACAATACTCAACTGTGACAAAATGGACAAATAGTTGCTCCGGTGCATTAGTACACACTGTGTTTGTGTTTATGTTTTGGTTCAGCAACCTGACACTGAAGATGTACATGAGCAGTAGTAATAATAAAAACACGTGATCAGAATGAGAGTTCGTAAAGATTAGTTTGATGTTCAGCCTGCTATACACGTACAGCCCACGGCAATGCTCTCCACCACGGTGCGGTACCGCGGCACACACTTCTTCTTCTTCTTGCGGGGACACTGCAATCGCCTCACCGGGATCTTGGCGTAGATAAGCACACTGGTCATTGAGCGGTCCTCCTGCATGGTGAAGGGGTTAATACACCCTGCACATGCACACTTGGCCTCTGGTATGTCAACAGGCCTGCGATTCTCGTCGTGATTGATCCTGTTGCAGTACAGGGTGGAGCATACCAGTAATGACACTTCTTACATTGTTATCTGATGTTAATGCAATTTAATACAGGATGTGGGAATAGCATACAAATTATGTTTTTTCTAGAAGTAAAAGAAACCTGCACAAATATTTTCATGTTCTATGCTGCATCATTTTACTTTATGGTCATATGTTTACAGCCCTTCTTACTCAGTTAATAACAGCTGAATGCAAATTTCTAGGCCAAATAAAATAATAAATAAATAAATAATTTATAATTTACAACTCTTTTACTCTGTAAAAAGGGTATTCAAGTGTACCTTGTTGCAGGAGTCATACCCTTATCCTTTTTACCTTTAATATGTATCTTAGACGTGTAGACGTGGAAATGTAAATATAATGTATGTTTAAAATGATTAATCAGGAACTGTAAGTGGTCTGTAAGTAGTTTTTTAAAGTCAAGTTTTAAAGCCACACTACATACAGTATACACCATTCTAGGTAAAAGAGTTAAACTAAAAGTACAAACAATATACACTCAAGGGGACACAACTATCTACCGAATCTACTGAAACATTTATACACAGTTTATTAACAGTTATATCACCATTTATTAAAGAATATTTAACTTCCATTCAGAAATATAGAATATATATTATTTTTTATAATAACCTTGTGTTCTATGTTTATGTTCTGTAATGCTGCTTTGAGACAATGTCAACTGTAAAAAGAGCCATACAAATAAATTTGAATTGAATTGGATTGAAATTCAGATTAGCAAACATAAACACACTTATGAACTGATAACTAACACTATATAACTAACACTCCAATAAGTCCCCTTATCTTTATATAGACTAAAGAAATATCTGCAAACATAGGAACTGATATCAGGTTTCCATTATCAACAGTTTATCTTAATAAACCCTAGAAGTATAGCTATAAACCCAAACACAATAAACATCTTAATTAAAATCATTTTCTTTGTAAAAGCAAAATGTTTGCACGCATCTGTATACATCTGTATAGATCGTTTAGAAAGGATTTAAATAGAATTTTCCTCCATATCCTTATTTAACAACGTGGAAGGTTTTATTTTAAAATGTAACAAAAAAAAAGGGGGGAATAAACCACGGATGCTCGACTCACCTGTACGACCATGGAGAGAGGCTCCGGCTGTTGGACATCCACAGGTGGCGGTCCACCACGCACCTGCTTTTGGACAGCGCCGGGTTGTTCCTCACCTGCGACACCATGTCATCTATGGCTTTGTCGAAGTCCACCTCGTGTTCTCCGGCTCCGGTTGTGTGGTCTCCGGTCAGTATGGGGTCGAGAGGAATCTGAAAAGAAGTTGAGTTGCGCTGCGGCTGCGTGTCCTGCTGACCCTCCACTTTGCGCCTCCGCACTTTGCCTTCTTTGCGCGCCAACGCCATGAACAAAATATCCGCCAGCATCAGCACCATTAACAGCTGTTTGCGAGAGAGTGAAAGAATCACATCAAGTAACAGTTGTTTTTTTTTAAGTGTTATAAGTATAAATTTGCAAAAAATGCTTCCCTATGAAACGTTCCAGTAAGCCACGGCATTGCAACTCACCTCGTTCCAAAATCTGCCCATGGTTTTCAACCAGGTCGCCGCGATTACATTTGGCACACGTGTTCAACCAAGTATGAAACACCTTTTGCCGCAATCAGCATGCGTGTGACTACACACCAGGTTTTGTCACAGGTGAGGACACACCTGTGCTGGGCAGCTGAAGGTGGAGCCAAATGAGCGTTACAGCCTGTGCGGTCACTTAAGTATACACCACATTATGCTGTAAAAAATGAGGAAATGAACATAATACAAAACAAGGCAGCATTGAGGACAGAATTCAAACAGCACCTTACAGTACTAACAGGCTACAGGACTTTATGCCTATATGATTCATTTTGCTGCTCCAGTTTTTCCAAGCTGATAATCATGGAAGGAATATCAGCACAGGATAAGCATGAAAACACATTGCTTCTCAATTTAATTTAAAAATAATGATTAGCCTAAATATCTTCTGATCTATACTTGTTCGTACTAGTTTGGATCAACATGTTTACTCACTCAAAGTTTTGGACTAAATATATCAAACAATATAAAATAAAAAAGGAGTAAGGCATTATTTGCAGTCTAAGTGGGCAAGAAAATTTTGAATCATCACTACTTTGTGCTTTATTGTGCTCTCCTTGTCTGCTTTGCCCCCTTTTTACTTAAATACGCCTTTTATTTCTTTTTCAGGAAGTTCTTAAGCCCTGTTGCCACAAAGCAAACAAATAGTACTTTGAAGGTCTATAGGTGCACTCTGGGAACTCTCTCTCATAGAACATTGCCTGCCACTACGGACATGAGCCATCCAAGGTTTTGTCTTTGATCCTCTTTTATTGGCATGTGCTTCTTTTCAATGGATCCTATTGAGATGACCAAAGAAAGAACACCTGTTTTTGAGGCAGGTTAGGGCAATTCATTAGCGAAGCCTCTGCTTCAAAAGAGCAGAGTTTTAAAGTGTGTTAAACACTCAGCTGTAAAAAATGAAACTGGCCCAGTTATACAACTGGGAGAGAAACAAAATATATAATATAGCCCACTATAACAAAAGGAAACAGTCTACATATGCAACAGAATGGCCATAGTATTCATTACAATGACCCTGTGGTAGATTTTGTATAAAATAAAAATATAGAATTGTATGCTGACATTAATGCTACACAAAGGGGCTTCAAAACATAAAAGCAACAGCTTAAGGAGTTGTAAAAATGCTTGGCTTCTGAATGAACAGGAAATAACAAGAAATATGTTCATTTTTTTAGCAGTAAACAATAAAATATAAAATGATTATTATAGCCTGCTGTTTTACCCTGTATGGTATCTTAAAAAGCATTTTTCTAGGTTTTGTTCAGTATTTCACAGTAATAATATACCACAGAAATTCATGAACAATAAAGATTACATTGTTGAAATTTACATTAGCATTTGATGCTTTAGTTGAATCATGTCACAGAGGAAATCATGCATGCACATTTCTACATTCCTCCGTTTTAAACTCACTGGATGATCATACATACTTTAATATTCTGTAGTCATGGTAAACAAACACACACAGACACACACACACAAACACACACACACACACAAACACACACACACACGTAAACTGATTTCAGTATGTAGTCATTTCCCTAAAAGTAAATCTTAAAAAGTAAGATTACGTTGTAATTCAGTAAGATGTAGAACCAGCTTTAACAACAATAACTTGAAGTAAGCGGTTATTGAGGTAATTTGAATTGAGTTGAGGTTTGGACATTTTCTTTATTTTTGGTCTGCATAGGATCACTGTCATGTTGCATGACCACATTTTGCCCAACATACGCTGTTGGACAGATGACCTCATGCTTGTCTGGTATAAAGTGATGCTCATTGCGAGGTGTCTTGGGTGATATGCTGTGTTCGGTTTCCACTAAACATGGTGCTGTGCAGGATGAACAAACATCTCAACCTTTGTCTCTTAAGTACAAAGGATATTGTATCAGAATATAGTGGATTGTTCAGATACAGTTCAGCTGTCATATTCTTTTTGGAGAGAAGGGGCTTTTTCCTAGTCATCCTTCCATGAAGCAATTCATGTGCAGTCATTTCTGATTATGCTGTCATGAACATAAACATTTAATGTGCTTGGAAGGGTCTGTAGGTCACATTATGTAGCTTTCTGTGCCTGCAAGTGACATTATGTAACTTCTGGGAAGATCTGCAACTCATTTGAACACTCTTGAACACTCATTCTCACTGTGAAATGGTGAATTTCAAGTTGTTTGGAGATTGCCTTCTAACCCTTCTGGTTTCTGAAGGTTTACTTTTTGGGAACGAATGACTATATGACTAAATGGTAACATGTTTTAATTAACTTATTGATTTAGTTTATTTAGTTATTTGTTTTCAGAACTTTTCAATGACTACAAAATATTTTATTTAGTACTTGATAAATAAAAACATAGAATTTAATGAGGGTGTACGGTACTTTCTTGTATATCAGGGACAATTCTGCTGTTTTTACATACAATTAAGACATTTAGGTTTGAGAGCAAAAGATGAATATGAGAAAACATTTTTTAAATTAAATTATAAAAATTATATTTTTTTAATTTGTATTCAGTATATTCAGTATATATGTATATATATGTATATGTATATATATGTATATGTAAAGTAAATAATATGATATTATGAGTACAGATAAAACTTTTTTTTTTACTTATTTATTAATGTAGATTACTTTCATATGCAACTATCAACAAAATGTTCTCAATTTCTTTGATTAACGCCACTGACAAATGTATTCACTTCTATGCAATAGAATTGCATTTTAACTCCAAAAAATGTTTTGTCTTCAACAACAATTTCTGTACACCATGGCTAACCTTTTCATTTTTCTTTTCCTTTTTACATGTACATACATGGAACCCACCTGGAAACCCAATAGCTTTATTTATTTCTCATAAAACAAAAGAATCAGGCATTAATCTATTCTCCATTGAAATCGAACCTTATGTTTGAGGTTTGTTCTCTCTGTGGTTTAAGAGCAAAGTGTCTTTTGACGGGTTTTTCAAAAACACTAGGAAGAAACATCTTAGACCTTCTCACCACCTGAGTCTTTTTTATTGACTCAGAGCAAAGTACACACATCCGCTCCCTTCACGTGCTCGATTGTTTTAAGCGTATCATATTTCTACCATAATAGTGGAAGTTGATTCCTAAATTTAGATTTATGAAAGGCAACATTATTTCATTCAGCTGTCTGATTTGTGAAAGGCAAGCTTTTTGCGTTTCACTTGATTTATGAGAGCAGGCAAAAGAAAAGGATGCACTAGGAAGAAGACTTTAAAATTGATCAAAAGCTGTATTGTCTGATCAAATAAATGTCAAATTTAAGACCGGAATACTTTACACTCCTGAAATCGTTAACACACTAGCCTTGATTTTGTCAATATTTACCATTCATATGTTATATTTAAATCACACAATTCTGATAGTGTATTACAAAATATGTAAGAGATCAGTACATTATGCGTTTAAGTCTATATCTGTGGAGAAGGTGTGAATAGGCAATATGTGAGGCTTATTTTAAAATGAACAAATAAATAAAATCCATAATTAAATTCATTATTACGATTTTAATGTTGTTGTTTTTTTGGATTTTGACCCTACAAATCTTTTTGCCTCAGCAGAAACTGAGATTCATCATACCAAGCAATGTTTTTCCAGGGTTAAACCGTTCAGTTTTGCTAAGCCTGTGCCTACTGGAGAATTAACGTTCTCTTCTTGTCTGATAAAAGTGGAAACCAATATTGTCCTCTGCTGTTGTAGCCCATCTGGTCTGTTGTGTCTGAGATGCTTTTATCCTCACTGCAGCAGTACAGAATGGTTTCCTGAGTTATTCTGACTTTCTGTCAGCTCAAACTACTCTGGTTATTCTTTGCTGACCTCTCTTATCAAAAAGGCATTTCTGTCTGCAGACCTGCTGCTCACTTTAGAGACTGTTGTGGGTGAAAATCCCAGGAGATCGGCAGTTAAACAACAAACACACAGGCGCCAACAAACATGCCTTGATCTTTCTCTCTCTCTCTCACTCACACACACACAGACACAAACATACACGATAGCCAAATGTTATGTTGCATGAAAATGCAAAAATTACTCTGTAGGAGATGTCACCAAATACACTCATAGCAATTCCGTGACTTATAATTTTTAATTCTTTTATATATTTTACGAAATCCGCAGTCACGCTCGAGTCGAGTAACGCTCGAGTAACGCTTGACTCGAGTCTCGAGTCAAGTTTCCAACCACATTTTTTGGAACTTTGCTGCGATGTTAATATTTCATTCAATTGCCTGTGTACTTTTTGTATCCCATCTCTCCTCAAATCAACAAAGATGGTGTAAGACGATCACCGTCATCCTGTAAAAGCTGTCAAATTTCTCTCACATTAATCACAAATGCTGTCTACTGCTAAAACAACGGCACCGTATCCCAGATAGAAAGACGATATAATAAAATTTGTGTTTTCTCCTAACAGAAAACCGTTTAATTAAGACGCTAATATTAAGACCACATATACACCTTATTGATGATGTAAATTTTCAGAACCGATTCTGCATTGCATTCAGCATCTGATCATAATCTGTCTTATTTTAAGGTGTTTATCATATCAACACGCACATCCTTATTCATCTTCGGACGGATGGCTAACTCACGTTACATCACATTAATCACAATAACATCCATTTTCCTCTAGGTGTTTGTCGATAACAGGTGCATGATACGTGATATTCTGCCATGTGACACTTTTTTGTTGGGTGAATACCAAATCTCTTGCAAAAATAACAGTTTTCAAACTACAACATCCACATAGGATTTGTGCGTTAATGTTAAATGAAAAAAAAAAAGATTATGTCGAAATTTTACAGATAATTTGCGTTTCTAAACTATTTTTCCAAAACCAAAGAACATTTGTGAAATCTGAGGTACAATCAAAGTCACCACGTGGGAGAGAAGTTTCAAATCCCGCACAAGACCTTTGTTCTCGCGATATTTGCGGCACGACTAATTCGGGCGGAAGTAGTTTTGCAGCCTCTTTTCCGGCGGCCATAGCGGAATAATCAGTAGGGTAAGCGTTGTTGGAAAATGTCTATAAGTTCTATCTTTGTCCATCCGAGTCACTGTAGTCTATAAAACCTCTAAATCCCTATTCAGCGATATAGAACGATATAAATGTTCACAGAACGGTGATATTTCCGAACAAGGTCCCTAAAAAACTCCCCATTTATAGCCGAAACACCGTGTTAGCATAATGCTACATAGCTACGTAGCATAATGCTACATAGCGTTCACTCTGTGTGGCTGTTAAAATATCCCTACGTGTCGAGTCGTAGGAGAACAAACACACTTTATTTATTTATGTAACAGAATATGAGTTTATGAAGGCTGTAGTCGGGAAAGTCAGCGTTTGTGTTGGTTTTTCTACGCGTTTGTGTTCTTTTAGCTAACGGCTCAATGTCGCCCTACAAGAACATTCAACTGTAACGTGTTTAAGGTAAAACACGTAATTGTAGCGGTACAGTGTTTAGAGTTATTTTTGATTTAAGGCCTTGTATCTGTTTATCACTGAGCTGTTTGTCAAATGAAATGGTTCTATAGTTTGTGTGGTTTCTCCTTTTAAAACTTGGTCAGTGATTAGTGTGTATTCACTGATCACTATGTTCACCAGCACATTTGATTAGTGTGTGCACTGTTCACTGTGTTCACCAGCACACTTCATTAGTGTGTGCACCGTGTACATCAGCACACTTGATTAATTTGTGCACCGTGTACATCAGTGTATTCTCACCTGGCTGACTTGTCATTATTTACTTGTCCACAGCCATCATGAAGACCAATCCGTTTGTGACCTCCTCCCGGCGTAAGAACCGTAAGAGGCACTTCAATGCCCCGTCACACATCCGCAGGAAGATAATGTCTTCACCTCTGTCTAAAGAGCTCCGTCAGAAATACAACGTAAGGTCCATGCCCATCCGGAAGGACGATGAAGTCCAGGTAAGGCCATCACCGTTTTGGCAATGTTGTAATGTTTTGAATTTGCATTGATTGACATTTGCAGGTCCATCATGTGATAAGTGTGACACAGATTTAAACTGGTCTTTTAAGTTTGACAGCTTGGTCATAAAATGAGCTTTAGTTGACATACAGGCTTTGCAAAGGACATACAATACCTCAGATGTCTTTAGTCTGATTGACCTGGTGTTTCGAATATCGTAGTGGCAGGCAACATTACAGCAGATGTTTCACACTTGTATACATTTTACTGAATGGATATGGACTATCAGTTGTAGTTTGCAAAGCTCCTGTGCTTTAGATTTTTGCCTAAATATGTTCTTGCCCTCTAACAAATGTCTGCATGTTTTTGTACTTCATTCAAGTTGTGGCAGTGACTGGATGTATTAAAATGTAATAGACTGCTGCGTTGGAGTTTTACATCTCTGCTTGTTTATTTTATTTATTGTTTTAAAAAATGAACAGGTGGTCCGGGGACACTACAAAGGCCAGCAGATTGGCAAAGTTGTCCAGGTATACAGGAAGAAATACGTCATCTACATTGAACGTGTGCAGCGTGAGAAGGCCAATGGAACCACTGTCCATGTGGGCATCCACCCTAGCAAGGTATGAGAAGTGTGTTGCAAAAGGTGTACCCTTCGTTGTTGTGTGTATAGTGTTTATCCACAGAAATGCATTCAGGGTGCATTTTAAAGCACAAACACAGTCATCTTTTGTTATACAATGTGTAAACACATCTTTCGGTCTAAGTCTTGTTTAATAATTGAAACCACTCCCAAAGCTTTGTCATAAGGTATGTAGCTTTAGAGCAGGGTTATGTTTTTAACTACACGTATGTATGCAAGAAGACACTTCTACATATCCTTCTCCTTCGTTTGTGTAGACATCCCTTAAATTATTATGATATGCGTGTAGTGCAGTGCTTAAGTTGTCTGATGGGACAACAGCAGCAGACAGGACAAGCTAGAGCTTTGTATCAAAGTACTTACCTGTATAATATTCTAGACTGTTTTTGAGCATAAACACTGTTGACACTATAAAGGCTTAGTGTTTGAATAACAAAATGTTTGATTTGTTTAAAAAATTTGCTGAAAGTGCGGTTTTATGTTGCGATGTTTTGGGTGTTCCACATTTGCATAAGTGATGTAAGCTCACTATGTGATTTGGGATACTGTCCGTGAAGTAAACAGTGCGTGTCTGTCTCTGACATTTCCAAGTTGACGTGAGATTGTCGTTAAGAAAATTTAAGTCTGTGGAAAAGCGGTAATAATTTTGCATAGAACTGATAACTAGAAAAATGGCTGTTATTGTTATGAGATGATTTTCATATTGAGTGTATTGGATCTGATTTTTATCTAGTAGGAAACTCATTTGACTGCAAAAATAAATGCTTGTTATTAAAAGCATACAACTCAAATACAATACACACGAAGCAGTCAGGAGTAAACAAGGTCTTGGATGTGTCTGTAATGCAGTGTATATATAAAGGGTGTTCATGCTGTAGGTGAGGAGGCCACATGAGGTCTCACTGTGTCAGACTCATTTGTGTTTAGTGGATATAGCAGCAGGTGCAAGTGAAGCTTGTGGTCTGAAAGTGACTGTCAGGGCACTGCTTTACTCTGAACCTTTATCTTGTTTGGGGTGTGATCCCTAGTTGGTTTTAGCTGATTTTGGCTGATTTATGCTTGAATTGTAAGAGAGATTTATATATTAGTTGATGTACTTTCTTTTTAAGACACACCCACTACTTGTGGAGTTGAATAGTGAATCTAAACTCGACGCTTACTTATAATTCTGGCTAAGACCAAAGTGTTAATGACCTTAAGATGACTATGGGTGTATATTATGAGTCTAAAAATAAATTTGATAACCTTGGAAACACTTGAGGCTGCAGTACTCCACTACACATTCTGCACTAAACAAGATAAAACCTAACTTAACCTGTCCAAATTGTTTTAAAAAAAAAAGTTTTGTCTTTAATGCTCTCAGCAGCATTGTGTGTAACAATTATTGTGCCTCATGAATTTGCTATTTTTGCTGATCATTCAGCATGGACAAAGTGTTGTAATGTAGTGCTGCCTCTTGCTTTTACAGATGGGTGGAATATAAACTATTCAAAAGACGGCCTGCATGTGTGATTAAAATGTGCATATAGCGTGCCATGGTTTTAATGTGGCTTTTTTGAATGCTGTGAAGTAAAGATCCAAATGTTTGCTTTACTTTGTCATATATAATATACAAACTTTTACAGGGCCACAAATGTTTATTGGCTATTCATATGCAACAGTTTCTAAGCAACACAATTTATTTATTGAATCTGTTGCCAGACTTTCCAGTTTATTTCTGAAGACCAGTGCTTGTGTTGAACTCTAAAGGTTGTGATGGAAGGCTTTTCCTCTTGACTGATATCAGTTCAATGTTGTTTTAGAATCCTTGTGTTCAAAAAAGTAGTCCTCCTTTTCCACTGATGTACACTATATTGCATTACATATATAACTAGGAACATTGTAAAGTAACTGATTTAGGTAATGTCTGAAAGCTATATTGATGCAGCGCACCTACACACAATTTGACTATCAATGTCTTTTTTTTCTCTTACGTTTTACAGATTGCATGTTTCCATATTTAATACAAGTCTAAAATTAACTGCCTCTCTACTTTTTGACCAGGTTGTGATCACCAGGCTAAAGCTGGATAAGGACCGCAAGAAGATCCTGGAGCGCAAAGCCAAATCACGGCAAGACGGCAAGGAGAAGGGCAAATACAAGGAGGAGACCATTGAGAAAATGCAAGAGTGAACATTACCTTTTTGCTAACAATAAAAGTCTGAGGAAAAAAGTCTGCAATTGTGTTGGGTCTTTTTGTGGATGTGTGGGGAATGTGAATACTTTTTTTTTTTTTTTTTTTTCCCCTCTCTTTTCCCCCACACAAAAAAGGGATTAAGTGGACTAATTTTAATTTTGGTCTTTACAGATTTCATCAGGTAATGAGACTGTATTTGTACTCATGCAAGTCTTTGATGAATCTATTCTTTGCACAAAACAGCTTGGTAGTAATCAGTAAAATCAGCCAATATAATGTCCCTGGAGCAGCTGTGAATTGAGGTGCAACAGTTGTGCTGAATGTTTAATCACTAAGCCTCTACTGGAGTGGAAGAATCCTGAAACAGGTTTACACATTTGCACAATCTGTGAATTGGGAAAGAGGAAGTTTTAAAGCCGATTTAACTATTATTAACTGCAGTATATTAAATGTGACCACTTAATGTGCAAGTAATAAGAACATGATGGATCTAGTAATTGGGATCCTGCTTTTGACCAAGATCATTTTATTTAGGTTATTAATAAGAATTTAATCTTTTGGGAACCCCAAATTTGTTAATCTTTTTTTTTTTCTAATTTTTTTTTCCTTCTAATTAAACATTCCCATAATTTAAACTTTATTGCAAACTACTGAAACAAATGTTAACTCAGCAGGCAATACAAATGCACTACAGTATGCATCCCTGAATTTATTATGGCTGTGCTTGGTTTAAAAGATTTTTTATTCACTTGAATCTTGATTTCCTTCCCTAAAACTTGACTATATATGTAGAGGGATTCTTTTTCCAGCAGCTGTGCATTGGACTTTGTCTAACTGCCTCATACACACAGCTGAGAGGCAAACAAACACACCCCACATCTAATGTGCAGTTGAAAATTGTCCCTAAATTTCTCACGTAAGCTCAAATATCTTCTAAGAGAACCGACTCTTTCTATTTCATGTGTCATTCTATTACACCGTGGAGCTTCTGTCACTGTAACAAATTCCTCGCATGTGAAAACATACCTGGCAATAAAGCTCTTTCTGATTCTGATTCTGACTCCTCCGGGAATGACACTTCACTCAAAGAACCGACTCCTCCGTGAATGACACTTCACTCAAAGAACCGACTCCTCCGTGAATGACACTTCACTCAAAGAACCGACTCCTCCGTGAATGACACTTCACTCAAAGAACCGACTCCTACGTGACTGCAGGAATAAAAAAAGAAAAACACAGGAGATGAACCTTTCTGACACTTCTGGCTTATATTTAGGTTTTCTGAACAATGAAGTGAGAAACAACAACATAAAGTGAAATATTAGTAAAAAAAAAATTAGTAATACACTATTAACTGCTTTATTACACGTATAAAGCAGTTAATAGTGTCGGCTCCTCCCACCCACTGTAGTCACGTGACCGTCACTCATCGCTGTTGTAAAGTTTGTGGAAGTTAGAAACCTGCTTCAGCTTCATATTCCATCAACTCTACACTCTTGTGTCTTAGTTTGAACAGCAGACATGCATTTTGTGATCCCTGTATGCGTAATGACTGTGTTTTGGGGCCTTGTTGGAGGAGTGGTGCCGTGGTTTATACCTAAAGGACCAAATCGGGGGTGAGTTGAGTTTAGCATAAGAGCTAATAAACTTTCCTGGAAACAGAAATGTCAATTATACACAAAATACCGTGTTTCATTCGACCGTGTAATGTCTAATGAACTACCTGGGCACTCGATAACTTATCCGAAGTCGTTAAATTAACTATTTCACACATTGTTGTGCCCTTAATCTTAGTTAGTAACAGCAGCTAAAAGTTAGCTACAAGCTAAAAGAGGTAACAGTCACGTGATCAATCCTGATGTACACTAGACAGGGATTAGTAATAAAACCATCTGTGACTGTAAGAAATTAGGTGCTAAATGTAGACACTATAAATTAATCCTTTAGATAGATAACTCTGAATAAAAAGTGGAAGCTCATTGTTGGGAAACATTAATCATTGAGTTTCCTTCCTTATAAAGCACCAGATGTACAGCAAGAATCACGTGACAGTCAAATGACCTGAGAAATCAGTTTTAGTGTGGTTTCATTTAAAAGCCATCTTTTTTCCTGCATGTTGTTTTAGTAACATTTCTTTTTATTTTTAACCACAGTGTTATTGTGATCATGCTGGTCCTAACAGCAGTTTGCTGCTACCTCTTGTGAGTATGATATGAATTACTGCTACTATTATTAATATTAATACTAATAGCATTGGGTGATATAATATAAATGGGATGATGTAAAACCCACTCCACTTATACTACTATGTAGCTTTCATAGAATTATGTAGGTCCTCTTTCAAGCTTGGCTGAAGGTCAAACATGGCCTTGGGTTAATGGCCAATAAATTAGTATTGATTAAAAAGGCACAATGTCAATACAGCAGTGACAGCAAGCTGACTGTTTATCACAGGTCAGGAATTGTTCTGTATATCTGTATGAACCCTGTTTTAAAAGGACATTGATGTTGATGATAACAACAACAACAACAATAATAATAATGGTGATGGTAAAAAATAATAGTCGTCGTCATTATATTTAATCGTAAGGCTCTTTTGAGTTTAATTTAATATATATATATATATATATATATATATATATATATATATATATATATATATATATATATATATATATATATACATATATGATATATGTATATGTATGTGTGTGTGTATATGTGTGTGTTTAGTAATTAACAATATTATGGATTATTTGTGTATTTGTTTAAAACAGTTCAAAGTAATTTGTGTGCATTATTGTTTATGAGGCATCTCAGCTAAATAATCATAAAATGGCAGTTGTCCTTGAAGTTGAATGATCTAAAATCATAAACAAAGTAACTACAATACAATATAAACATTACACCATGAGATGTACTAAAATAAAAAGATAAAAATTTCTAGATTTATAATGGGGATTTGAGCCCTTTTTTATCCTTGACTGATCTAATATGTCCGGTTTCCTCCCCCGGTCCAAAGACATGCATGGTAGGTTGATTGGCATCTCTGGAAAATTGTCCGTAGTGTGTGATTGCGTGAGTGAATGAGAGTGTGTGTGTGTGCCCTGCGATGGGTTGGCACTCCGTCCAGGGTGTATCCTGCCTTGATGCCCGATGACGCCTGAGATAGGCACAGGCTCCCCGTGACCCGAGGTAGTTCGGATAAGCAGTAGAAAATGAGTGAGAGAGAGAGTGATCTAATATGTAGTTAATGTGCCATTAAAAACACCTGACTGCCAGTAAGCTTTGGTATTAAAAGTAGGGATACTGCAGGTAATTATTTGTGTGTGAATGTAGGAAGAGCTTTAAGTGTTCTAAGTAGAACAAATTAGACCCCGTTAAATGAAGAGGAATGATTTATATAATTACTGTAACCACATGGGGGCAGCATAGACAGCGTACACCCGGGTTCCTCATTGCTGGGTTTTCCCAGATTAACTCAATTTGTCAGCAGACACTTTTTACACACACACACACAGTATCATATCACACAGGATGTTTGTAATTTTAAACCATGAGGAGGTGATGTATTTTTCCAAACCTCATGCTTGTTTCTTGTTTAGCTGGCTGATTGCCTTTCTGGCGCAGCTGAACCCACTGCTTGGGCCGACACTCAGCAACCACACCATATGGTACCTCTATTATCACTGGGAATAATTTTTAATCGTAGTCTCTTTATCAGGTAAGCAAGCAAGTACATATTGCCTCTTTCGGGTTAGTTATAGTATGAATTGATTAAAAAAAAAAGTCATCAATCTTGTCTTTTTAATTTCTCTATGCAGATGCATGTATATGGCCAAACATCCACTTCACTTTCTCATAAAGGGAAGAATGAATCCATAGGCTGTCTGTGTGTGTTGTAAAATGTGGTTTCTAATTTTTCTTGTTTGTCTTTTAAAGGAAATAATGAACAAACTGAAGATGTGTATTTTTTGTAATTTTGTCCATTACCAAAAACGTCAGTGTATTTGGAGTATTTTTAAACTCTGCCTTTGTTAATGCATTTCCTTGTCTTTTTGTATTTATGTAACTAAACACTGAATAAATATTTCCAGATGTCATTTATTTAATATTTTCCCCTTCATAATTTTTTTTTAATTTGTGTTATGAGTGAGTAGAGCTTTAAAAGCCAAGCACTGAAATGTTCTTTCATGCATTAACTGTGTAAAACAAATCATTGTTTACAAATGACCAGATCTTTTACAACTCACAATAGGGATGGACAAAATGACAAAAACATCATAACACTTGACATTACCATGATATGTATTATAACACATGTCTGGTAAGAAACAGCAAGAAAAAATAGTTGAGCTAAAACTTCTTTGAAAAACTGAATTAAATGGTACTTTTAATTCTTATCTGTTCAAAACATTTACAAATTTATCAAATCTTTTGCTTCCAAAGTTACTTTTAAAATGTCTCATTAATAAATGTTTAATAAATATTTCATCGATATCATAATACATTGTCATCTTGCCCATCAAACTCTGATGATGTCTACAGTTTTGACTTCCTCTAAACACAAGTATTTATCCTCTACCACATGCTAGACAGCAGGAGGCCTCAGAGACCTGCTCATCAAAAAGTGTCTTTAGGGATTCTGGGCCTGGAGTGTGTACATTCACATTCTTCTTTGTGCACACGTCCACCGGAGGGGCTTCCACTGGGCATCTGCTCTTTAACTTGACACACAGGGCAGCAGGCTGTAAGGCCTTTCTGCCTGCAATAGGTGCAGGATAAGACAAGCTGGTAGCAGAAATCAGTAGAGCAGAGCTGATACTGGTCCCATGGATTCCCACAGTACCTACAATCTACAAAAAATGAGATGCATCGGAACAGATGAGCTGCAGTAATTGTAGACATGAAAAGTGCACCTTTATGGATAATAAAATGGCTCTATTTTATAGATACAAGGCCAGCATTCCTAATAAAGTAGCAGCACAGTGTATGTTAGAACTGCAGTGAGATCCAGCATGCGCTAGCAAGTTATATGGTACCTGAGATAATGTCACTGTTGAATGAGATTGAATAACGTTCATCAAAGACAAAAAGTTTGCCCCGGTAGAAACCATCAGGAAACTGCTCCAGATACTTATGAATGCCGCCCTTCAGCTGGTACACTTCCTTACAGACATTCTGCACAATCAGATCTCGATTATTATTAACTAAGAATGAGAATACATACAGATCTTATACAGGATCATTTCAATGGAGAACACTCACTTTTGAACGGAGATATGCTGACCCTCGTTCACACCGGATGCCCCCAGTGCAGTACATTAGCACCTTCTTATTACGGAAAAGGTCCAGGTTCTTGTCCACGTAGTCAGGGAAGTAGCTGAATTTGCGGATGTCCGGCGCCAAACAATTTCTAAACTGACCCTAAAAAAAAAAACAACAACAATAAGTTCACCATCGAGTCTTCTGATGCCATGTAACAACTTTTCTTTTACTGGTGAAAATTAAGTCACTAAAGATACTTACTATTTTACTCTCGTAGAAGTTTCTACAGTCCAGCAGAATTGTATCACTGTTGGCAGAACCGTCTTTGAGTAGAGACTGGACCTCCTTGTGGAATTCCTCAGGCTCCAAATGTGTTCCTACATTGGAGATCAAAATTATAGATAATTAAAGAAATTAGCACCAGGTGCCAGAATAACACCAATAACTGGGAGGTATCTGAACGGGCTCTCTAAGTGTGATCAGTGTTCTTTGTCAAATTTCATTAAAGATTTTTATACTGTGCTTCAAAATATATGTAACTCAGACCTTAAAATTTAGGAAATTATAGGTTGTTCTCTAGTTTTCAACTCCACTGAACTTATATGGGTAAGAATACCACTCAATATCAGCTACCATGTAAGGTGACTTGCATAAGTATTCACCTGCTTGACATTTTCCAGCATTGGTAATGTTAAAATACAGATCAAATGGTAAAAAACAAATACAAGCCATCATGCATCAAGACATGGAAAAATGGAAGCTAATTCTTCTCTACCTGCTGATCTGTAGGTGATTATATCTGGGTCCACACCCATTGGGACGATTTCTTTATACACGCCAACCTTAAGATCAGGAAAGCACTCTGCACTGCCGTCACTAGTCTGATGAGGAATCAAAAGCATTTCAGGTTTAAAACTATTCATTGGTCACATACACGATTATAGATGGTTCAACATGCAGAGAAATGTTTTTAAGACTGTCTGTATTATAAAAAAATTCTAAAATGAGAATAGAATAATATAATAGCTCCAAATAGGGGTTTAAAAAAAAGGAATTCGAATAAAATAAAATGAAATAGAATTGTATAAGGGAAAAATAAAAATGAAATAGCAATGGAAATGGAAAAGCTGTGCAAAGCAGAGTGGCAAATAAAATAAAAGTGGCATTAGCTGAACAATTGGATAAAATATATAAATAAAAATGCAGCATATGAAACGATACGGTTACTGTTGAAATACGGTGATATGATGAATATAGGACAGCCATGTTGTTTAAGAATGCATTGCAATGAGAAATAAATTACATTTCTGTTTGTTTACCTTGAAATCATCCACTTGCATTACTTGGAAAATGGGATGTGCCAGCATTGCACTGATGTAAAGTCTTGTGGCTGATTTTGTTCCACCAACTGTTCCATTGATGCCCTCTGTGGCCACACGTACCTGCACGAGGAGAAAATAATGTGCAGTGAAAGACATACCACAACAATATCTAAAATAATGAAAGCAATTTGTTTACCTTGCCGGTGAGGCGAAGCTTTGAACACAGCTCATTCTGCCATTCACAAATGAATCTGGGCTCTTTTATCTGACAATAGCAGTAATACAAGATGACTTCACCAGGACCTCTGCAAGCAATCATACAGGCTTATCATAAGCAGGTAGTCGGTACAGACAGTAAAGAGCAAGGCATGCAGAATAAAACCTACTCGCTAAGCTTGTCCTCAGAAATGTGGCTTGTATCAGGCATCCAATAAGAAACATCTTTTGACTGACAATCATTCAAATATTCGTGTACAGAGCCATCGGATATGGATTGCTTCAGCATCTGATCCAGTGCTGCACTGGTGAGCTCGTCAATCTCATTCGCATGGACGTTGGAAACGTGTTTGTGGATGGACGAGGGGTCTGAGAATGCCTCGTCACAGCAGTGCCAAAGTGATAAAATCCTCTTAGATGCCACAAATGTCGCAAAGGTCTAAAAATAAGAGAAAAGTTCAATAATGACACACTTATAAATATTCTTTTCAGGAGCACCACAAGTCAATTTGAGTTTATTTATTAAATGTGCAAAATATTAAAGACATATTTGGTCAGAAAGCTTGTGGTGAGTCTCAGGATCAAGAAGCCAAGAGTAACATTTAACATGATGCTACCACCAGCAGGCTTCACTGTTCAGATGGTGTCATCACAGTTATAAACAGTGTTGGGTTTCTGTAGCACTGCGAAAAGGTCAAAATGGTTTCATTTTGTTGTCAAATGAAATTTGTTTTCTGATTCACCTACATTTGGCCAAACGCAAACATGATTTTACATAATTTGTCAGTCTTCAATAAAGCCCAGGTGTTTACGGTGTTGTGGTGTTTCTGGGTCATGGTTGTGTGAACAGCTTCTCACAGATATACTTTTAGTATACTTTTTATACTTTTTGTATTATTTACAACTTTGGCACCACATTTAACATTCGCGCTCCACATGATGTTTTTTGTGCTGTCATTTTTTTTTATTTATTTTTATCACCAAACCCCTTTTCCATAACACTGTCCCAGGCTTGTCTTGATATTTCCTTGCTGATTGTTTAACTTTGTCTCTAACACAATCTGGATCCTTGCAGAAGCATGCAGGGGGTCACATACTTATGCAATCACAACTTTTATGTATTTATTTGTGAGCGACAACAATAACAACAACAACAACAACATTGCACACAATAGAATTGCAGAAAAGAATTGAACATGATTAAAGTCAATACAATGAAATGTAGATATGTTCATTTTATTAGACTCGTGACCTCTGAACTCACTTCCACTATATAATAAGAGCCCTGATTATTTATTTATTTTTTTTTATAAATTAGTAATAAAACATACCTTCTTCTTTATATAAGAGTAGCATTTCCTACTGGTGAAAAACCCTGAATTCTCTTGTTTCTCGTGTTTAACGATGACAGGGTTAAGACTCTCGACGTCCAAATTAATAAGAACATTTTCTCCCAAATCGTCCTGGTCCATTATATAATAAGATCATAAATATTCTGAAACTAATTGGAGTTAAAAACGCACGGTAAGAAATAAATGTGCTCTCTGTGGCAGTAGATGAGGCCTAATCCAATATATCTTACACACCCTTCATGAGTACACTATCTAGGGAGCTTTAGTAATAGATTCTACACTTTATATAGTGCACTCGATATTTCTTACTTGCTATTTGAGACACCTTCGATAGAAGGTTTTGCTTTGTATTTCCGGTTACCCCGGATGTGTTTGCGTCTTTTATGTTCACAGCGGTGGCTAGCTGATGTAGCTAATTGAGGCGTTGTGCAAATTTAAACAGAATTGACGTTAAATTTGAAGAAGGCCAAAAAACTCACACGGGAGTTTTGCATCCGAATTTAAAAGCGCTAAACTTTGCGGGGGAAATGTCTAGGAGAAGACACAGCGAGGAAAATGATGGTGAGTTCACGCGCACGTTAGCTAACTGGCTAACGGTGAGTATGGAAGGCGTTTGTCTGTTCACACCCGTTTTCAGACAAGGTCCGCCTGCTGTTATTTCATTGGTTAAGTCGTTCACGCAAAGTTCACTGATTGGTGGACGAGACGCCGTGTGTGCTGTCAGTCAAAGCGTATTCCGCGGCATTTGTCTGAATACGGGTGGATATAAAAAAACAACTGCTACTAAACCGTTTGATATAAAACCTGAATGGGAATTTGTTCAACTCAGAACTAGTGTGTAATGTTTAACGGATTCGACACACAGGAGATTTAGATGGTTAATTATAAGAGAAAACAGTGCCACAATGTTCCCTTTAACTTTACACAGAAAAACATTTTCAGAAACACGTTCGTTGTTCAATTCGTTAACAAACAATAACTAGTGTTTCAGTGCAGTGAGTTTGTGTTTAATGAGAATAAACTGGTCTTAAATGATTCAGTGACTCATAATAATAATAATAATAATAATAATAATAATAATGGAGTCAAACTGATTTTTTTATTTTTTTCATAGCCATGTTTTTTTTGTTTGTTTGTTTGCCTGTTTTAATTTTAGACATCACACAAAACCCAGCCATGGTCTGTCTCTGTCTCTGTCTCTGTCTCTCTGTCTCTGTCTCTGTCTCTCTGTCTCTGTCTGTCTCTCTCTGTCTGTCTCTCTCTGTCCGTCTCTCTCTGTCCGTCTCTCTCTAACACGCACACACACACACAGTCTGATGAGTCAGAGCAGTCAGTTAGTCCTTTAATCAGTCCTCAAATTAGTCCTCAAATTAGTCCTTTAAAAGCAAACCATCAAAACTAGCTTTATGCTGCAAGCAAAATATATACATATGTTGTATACATTTTATACATATACATATTGTTTGTCAAAGCCAGTACTTCTAGTATTACTGCAATATTGCTCTACTGTAGTTTGATCTTGGGTTTTGTTTTGAACTGTAACACGCTGATTTTTCTCTTGTACACCAGGTGGGCAGCCTCATAAAAGGAGGAGGACGTCTGAGCCGATTGAAATCGAGGATCGACTGGAATCACTGATATGCAGAGTTGGAGAAAAAGTAATATAGCAGAAAAATATGTTCATTTAGTACACATTCAGACTGACTGAGTGATCATGAGTTTAAGCAGCTGTTCAAAGTTTTAATTTGCTATTTTACAGTATAAAAGGTTGTGTTGCTATTTTTTTTTTTTCTAATTTTGCACTGTGGAAAGGGAAAGTTTTCTTTCTGTACCATTAGCTGTATTTTATTCACCAAAGGCTAATAATATTATAAATAATAAACTTTACATTTCTTTTTGCTTTTTATTTATTTCTAGAGTACATCATCATTGGAGAGTAATTTAGAAGGCCTTGCAGGTGTCCTGGAAGCAGATCTGCCTAATTACAAAAACAAAATTCTGCGCATCTTGTGTGCTGTGTAAGGCATTCACAGTGGTTTTGAAGTCAACATATTGCTTCAATGCCAAGTGTAAAATGCTTATAAACATTATTTGTGCTGTTTAAATGTGTTTTGTCAGTGCACGACTGCTTCCAGAGAAGCTAACAGTCTATACAACACTGGTGGGCCTGTTAAATGCAAGGAACTACAACTTTGGAGGGGAATTTGTTGAGGCCATGATCAGGCAGCTGAAGGAGGCGCTGAAGTCAAACCTCTATTCTGAAGCAGTTTACCTGGTGAGGAGCATGCATATGAGTAAAGATGTGTTCACACATGCCATGACTTAGTGCTTCCTCCTGACATTTAATTTATGCGGGAAGTGTCATCAAAAGTGGAATGCTACTTGGAAACCATTAGCAGGAACACCTACTGGTGACTTCATAGTACAACTACTGAATGAGGGTTGAAATTAAAATGAGTATTTTGTTGCTCGAGTTATGTCCAACTTGCATTTTTATCTTCATAGGTACGATTTCTAAGCGACTTGGTGAACTGCCATGTCATTGCAGCTCCCTCTATGCTTGCCATGTTTGAGAACTTTGTCAGTGTCACACAGGAGGAGGACATACCACAGGTTATCACTATGACTCAATCAATATATAAGGAAACTCCAGTATATCTGTATTGGTGATGGTCAGTGACCCTGAGTTAAAATATTACAGGTGCGCTCTGACTGGTATGTGTATGCTGTACTGTCCTGCATGCCATGGGTTGGGAAAGAGCTCTACGAGAAGAAGGATGTGGAGATGGACCACCTCCTAAATCAGATTGATAGCTATCTGAAGTAATTTCTTTTCTTTTTTCTTTTTTCCCCAAATGTTTATTTATGCACTGCAAACCTATTTTCAACTTTTTACTTTAGTGTAGTGAATTTCAAAAAAGTGAGATTAGGCTGTTGTGGCTTCAGTTCTTAATACCACAGATAATCTTTCTTCCATGCAGTTCATTTTATTTAATTATTTATTTATTAATTTTAGAAGATGCTGGTAGTACATTGTATTGATCTGAAAACAAAATGAACACAAGATATTTTAAAGAGTTTTGCTAAAAGCAGGTCAAAATCAGACAATTTGTGTGGCAGGTACAATTATTATTATTATTATTATTATTATTATTAGTAGTAGTAGTAGTAGTAGTATTTTTTTTAATGCAAACCCTGTGTATTTTTAGGAGACGGGAGAAGACCCATGTGGCCATGCTACAGGTGTGGACAGCAGAGAAGCCCCATCCACAGGAAGAGGTTATCCCTCCTTTTACTTCATTATCCTAGCATGGGCTGAATTTCAGTTACCGCTGCCTAAGGAGATATTAATCTAATCTGTGGATAGTAAACACTATCCATGAAATATAGAAAGTTTCTTAAGGGCAATTAATTAATCATATGCAGGAAGTTGTAAGGGTTTGTGAAATCTATTTGGTTACATATCACCAATTGTAATATGATTTAGTTTACCAGACTGCGAGAGAATGAATTTTAAAAGAGAAATGGATAGATGAGTAGATGGATAGATAAATTGATCTTCGTAACGGAACATTTACTTGCCGTGAGGTTTTCACAAAAACTCTGACCAAGCAAACTAAAGGGCTTCTATTTCTTTTATATTATTTTATCATAAGAACAGCAAATTCACTTAGGTTTCAAAATGAAAATACAATATTGTAATATAGGATCCCAGTACTGTAAAATGGAGCAGGTAATATGATTAAATGTTCATTTCATTATACTTTTTGTAACAATTAGCCAATAACTTAGCCGACTACAACACAGCATCATGTTACCCACCCTTATTTAAAAATAGCAATAGGTATTAAACCTGCAACCAAATATTCTGCTACTATTGAATTTAGGTGCTGTTAATTATGTCCATTTAAATTGTTTTGCATCTATAGTGTGCAAAAATTCTTCTTAAATAGAAGGACGATATTCGCATAAAATCTGTGTTGAATGTAATTTTGCACCTTTCTAAATATCTCCTAACCTGTCTTGTCCTTTGTTCTCCCTGGTAGTATCTGGACTGTCTGTGGGCTCAGGTGCAGAAGCTGAAGAAGGATCGCTGGCAGGAGCGTCACATCCTGAGGCCGTACATTGCCTTTGATAGTGTGTTGTGTGAAGCTCTGCAGCACAACCTGCCTCCTTTCACTCCTCCAGCTCAATCTGACGATGTGGTTTACCCCATGCCCCGTGTCGTGTTCCGCATGTTTGACTACACCGATGCTCCTGAGGTACCGAGTCTCATCCATCTAACATTAGTAATGTCAGCACAGCATGTGGAAAGGCCTTTCATCTTTTTCCACCTACTCATGTAAATAAGAACAGAATCCTTAAATATTTAATACCATTTGAACCTTGTTTGACACAGTCAGAAAATCAGCTCATGTCCTATTTATTCGAGTTTGTTGCACATCTGGGTTTCTTTATGCTTTGATGTTTTATCATTTCCTGCTTTTTGTATGTGTGGGATGATCTCGCTGAGAAATACTGTGAGACTACTCATACTTGTTCATGTATGAATAGTTATTACTGCAAATTGTACACAAAGTATTGGCACCCTAAAAGCTGTATCTGTGCTTTTCTTTCTTAGAATCTGCTCAAAACAAGTGCCTAATGCTGTTAATGTTGCACAGCAACAGTGGGTTTTACATTTGCCCTTTTATGTCCAAGTGTGTTGCATGTGTTGTCTGATTGTCGATTTTGATCTCAGGGCCCTGTCATGCCTGGCAGTCATTCTGTGGAGAGGTTTGTTATCGAAGAGAACCTGCACTGCATCATCAAATCTCATTGGAGAGAAAGGAAAACCTGGTGAGCCCTAAATTGCCCTAATCGCATCTTATACAAGACACAGAAACAGGATTAGATGCCAACAAGACGTATTATTGCGTATTATTTGCCATTAACTAGTTTATTGTTTTTGTCTTATGTTACTTTATTTTAAATGTGCCTATTTCAGTGCTGCGCAGTTGCTGAGCTATCCTGGCAAAAGCAAGATTCCTCTAAACTACCATATTGTTGAGGTAAACTATAAAATAATTGTTACAGAATAAAGCACTATTCGGACGGGACTAGTTTTCCAAACGACGTTTGAGTTAGAATTTTTTTCAGCCAACGTCTGTCATTTCATGTATGGATTTGGACGGGACTAACATCTGTGTTTATTACGGAGGTAGGAATGTCTTTGTTTTACATGTGGGCATTGCACAAGACCACATGTCCAGGATGCGTGGATTGTATATGGTCATATGACCGATCAATAAACTTGAATACTGGTGCGCTAGGGTTAATACGGTAGTTCACGTTGACCAAAGCAGACAAGAAAACGCGTTTTGGAAAAAACATTTTAGGCAATCACAGACATTCGCATTCAGACGGGATTAGATTTCTCAGAGGAGCGCCGATTTTGCTGAAAAACAGTTGCTCTGGAATTTTTACACAGGTCGTGTGAGAAAAAGACAGACATGGCAGATTCAGACGGGATTAAAATCACAAAGTACGTCTGTGAAACTGAAATTTCTCTAACGACCCCCTGTAAAACTAGTCCCGTCCGAATAGTGCTTAAGTATAACATATAATCCCCTCTTGTATATTGATCATTTTTTTATAGATATTTATTTCTGCCAAAATACTGCAAGCCCTATCCAAGCTCCTTAATGTTGAGTCCTATAAAATTAATAAATCAAAATAAATAAAATTAATTCAATAAGCCTTTTTAAATTTCATCTAATCAAATTCACAGACGTTTCACCATTTTCCGATTTTGTACAGAAATCTGACTTGCTGGACAAATCATATGAGTACAGGAGGTGTTGAAGTACTGTTTAATATTTCCCTTTGCACTTGCATATGAATAAATAATAGTATTTTTATGGCAATCACATAAAGTCCAATACAATTTCAGGTCTCTGTTTTTAAAATGAATATTACCTTCAATATCAAAGATGTTTAATTTTTTACAAATAGAGGGTTTTTCAGCCTGGCTGAAGCCATCAGGGTTAGTGCCATGAGACTGATAAATGATAACAGATTCCATGTGAATAAATGAAATCTTACAATAATAACTAAAGTCTAGACAGTAAACCCGTTGTTATCAATTAACACAAAAAATAGCTGATTCAGCTCTGTAAAATAAATGTTACTAATGATATAACATGACTAGCTTTTTTGTCAAAGTAGCTCTCGGAGGTAAAAACGATGGAGAGCCCCGTCCTCTGCTATGTGATCCTAAATACTACTGACTACTAAATACTAAATCCTCTTCTAGGTGATCTTTGGTGAGCTCTTCCAGCTTCCCTCTCCTCCCCACATTGATGTCATGTACACTGCATTACTGATTGAGCTCTGCAAGCTGCAGCCTGGGTCATTACCTCAAGTTGTATCCTTTTCCTATCGCTTGAATGCTGTTTTGTAGCTCAAGTCAGGAAACTTTTATTGTCGTTCGACCATGTATAGCTAAAGCAGTATACACTGAAATGAAACAACATTCCTCTAGGACCCTGGTGCTACATACAGACAACACAAAACTAAGGATTAAAATAAATGTTGCTATAAACATGACATGCTTAGGGGTATGTTGAAGGATATAAGAAGGTTTGGTGTTCTTCTAGTGGCTTATTTGATTCCTCAATTTGTATTAAACAAACCGGATAGTTTTAGATTATCGTACTATATATCGCACCTTTTTTTTTGTTTTATTTGACTATTTAGAATTGCAATATTAACCTAAACTTGCTCCAAGCTTGCACAAGCCACGGAGATGATGTACATGAGAATGGATACGATGAACACATCCTGTGTAGACCGGTGAGTGTGTAATCCTTTGACATTCATTTAGTAAAAACATAGACTTGCTGATCTTGTACCACTTTAACAATGTCTTCTCCGGTGTATGCAGTGTTGCTCAGTTCAAACTATGTCTAGGACATGTATTTAAAAATAAAAAACAACTGAATGCCTGTAGAAACATTTGAGAGCCAGTGGAGAAGCACAATATTCTCCATTTACACTTAATATAGTATTTAAAGCAATGAAAATAAAATTGAGAAATGTTTGTTTTACATGTTAGTTTTAAATTGTTTTCGTTTTAGATTCATCAACTGGTTCTCTCATCATCTGAGCAATTTTCAGTTCAGATGGAGCTGGGACGACTGGTGAGATCTATTTTACATCTACATACATTATTCATCAACACCCTCTTCAAACTGTAGCAGCCAAACAATGCTTTCTGGTACATATTCATTAGTGTTCTTTGATTCTAACTCCTGGCTCTGATGTGATGCTCTCAGTAACCGTACGTTACAGAGTGAGATATGAGATTTGGGTTAAAATTGTAAAGGAGGTGGTTGGTGCTTTAGCAGCAATATAAAGTACATAACATAAGTGGGGTTGAAGCAAGTCTCTCTCTCTCACTGCCTGTCACAGGTGCTGTTTATTTTATTTTTTATGAATGTTTAACATTTACTCTACTGATTGATGGAATTGATTACTAAGTGATTAAGCAGTAACTTTAATAATATAAATAACACTTTCAATTTATTGCATCTTGGTTTTTTTTCTTTTCTTTCTTTCTTTCTTTCTGTCCACTGTTGCCCTTGCCATCCACACTGGCTGGTGCTTCTGTAGTGTGTTCATGATGTCGTATGAGGTGTTATAGTATATATTGTGTTCTACTGTCTGCATAGTTCTGTATTTATTTTATGAATCCCTTTATTTTGATGGAAATCTTCATTCAATCATTACTATACTGATTGATTTTCCTCATTTCTCTTAGGTCTGACTGTTTAACAATGGACATTGAAAAACCTAAGCCCAAATTTGTCAGAGAGGTGTTGGAAAAATGCATGAGGTCGGTTTTCATTTATTTTTATTTTAAAAGTATTTCTAATCATGGCTTATTTCTGATCTTCATTCTTATAAACGTTGCCTAACATTTTATATGATTCTTGAATCACAGGTTGTCATATCACCAGCGGATCGTGGACATTGTGCCTCAGACCTTCTCCGCATTAATCCCAATGGAACCAGTGTTTCAGTATAAATACGAGGAGGAGAGCAGCAGTAAGTAGTGCTGCTGTCTATAGCATGTCTATTATAAAGGCCATTCATGTATAGAGCTTTTCAGATTAAACAAAACTTAGATATGGAATTCACAAATGGCTGATAACTAAATTTCTCAAGGCCACATTTAGCTTATTGCTCATTTATTTGGAAGTATATTGTACTCTGTAACATGACCTGCCTGGTCATCATGTCTCTACTGTAGGTTCCTTGCCTGGTTATGTTATGGCAACAACTATAGGAAATGCCATCAAAAACCGTGCCACAAATGAGGAGATCCTCACCATCCTGAAAGAGATGCCCAATCCTAACCAGGACGAAGATGATGGTATGGTATCTTCCCGTGTATTATTTTAGTAATCTCGTAAGGGAAAAGCTAAAGAATTATGCCTTCCATCTGTCACTTATTACTTCTTATGTTTTATTATGGATGTATATCAAATTTTTAAACGTAAAAAATATGTCCATGTGAAAGCTGTCCATTCACTAAACCGTTTTTATCTGTCTCTTCAGATGAAGGCGATGGTTTCAACCCTCTGAAAATAGATGTGTTCCTGCAGACACTACTCCATCTGGCTGCCAAGTCCTCCAGTCACTCATTCAGTGCTCTTGCAAAGTGAGTGTTGTCTCAAAGAGCCTTGCCTGTGGTGCTTGGTGTATTCTCTTACTTTCTACTGTAAAGGACCTCACTTATGCAGGAATTTGTAATAGCTTATAGGGTTTACACCCTCAAACATAAAGGCAGATAGAACCTTTTTGTGTTGTATATAAGCCTTACTCTGATAAAGGGTGCTGTTTGAATCTGCAATATTTTATATATACAACATTTTACATTTACAGCATTTAGCAGACGCCCTTATCCAGAGCGACTTACATTTTTATCTCTTTTTTTATACAACTGAGCAATTGAGGGTTAAGGGCCTTGCTCAGGGGCCCAGCAGTGGCAGTTTGGTGGACGTAGGAATCGAACTCACAACCCTTCCAATTGGTAGCTCAACACCTTAACCACTAGGCTACCACATGTTGTAAAATTCTTGGATCAGCTAGAATCAGGGTCTCAGTTTTGAATCTTTGTAATATGATGTATAAATTTGCAAGTTGCAACTTCATATTGGCCTTCGTGAGAACTTCAGCCTATTCCTGTTTTTACTTTCTAGAGCACTGACACTTGTTTCACTATGATGAAACAGTTTTGTTTTTATCCATATAGCCTGTATATACGAGTCATTTTACCATCTCACTTCCTTTTCATTTTTATTGTTTTGCCTCTTGTCAGGTTCCATGAAGTTCTGAAGAATTTAACAGAGAGTGATGAAGGGAAGTTGCACATACTTAGGGTGGTGTACGAGGCATGGAGGAAACATCCACAGGTCAGAAACCTGCCTGTTTAGTTTGGTGGGTGCTTAGACACCTATTTTACCCTGAATATAAGCATATCATCAATGCATGTGGACCTGAAGGCTGGTGTATGACTGGTATTGAGTTCAAAAATTGGATCAGGACATTGGCATCAGAATTCTTTTCCATAACCAGTTCCCAGCCATGGAAATCTAAAAAAATTATCTTCCAATATTCATGTAATCCTAGTGGCTAAGCAGATTTACTATTAAGCTACAGGGATTGTTTATTTAGTGTCAAAACAAACTTTAGGCTTTGAATGCATGAAATATTCTTGCATTATGTTACAAAATTGTGATTACTCTTTTTTTCTCTGTGCAAAAGTTTCTAATGAAATCAGGCACTCAATGAAAATGTTACCTATTTTGATAAAACAGTTCTTCCAAAAATAGTACAAACCCAAACCTGCCCTTTTAAGGAGTTCATTTGTTTATGTTAATTATGGACAACATCTTTGTGTTCAGATGATCTCGGTGCTGGTGGATAAGATGATACGTACTCAAATAGTCGACTGTGCTGCTGTGGCCAATTGGATCTTCTCTCCTGACATGGCTCATGATTTCACAAGGTACATTTTCATATCTTGTTCTGATATATTTTTTTTGTCTTGGTGAATTCTTATGATGCTCTTTCTATTGGTTTGGTCAGGCTTTATGTGTGGGAGATTCTTCATTCCACCATCAGGAAAATGAACAAGCATGTCCAGAAGATCCAGAAGGAGCTGGAGGAAGCCAAGGACAAGCTGGAAAAACAGCAGCACAAAAAGGTACGAGCAAATTTATGTTGGGCTTCCTCTGGATTAAAAGATCTTCCTTAAGCAAACTAACATCTCAAACAAGTTAACCTGTTACCAAAAACTAAATTATATGTTAGACTGCATTTCCTGACACTTGGATTGTTTGTCTGAGCTGTTAATGCCTTACTGTGTGGCATTTTGTGCAGTATTTGCTTACCTTATCATGCTTTATGTGCTTTCAGCACAAAAAAAGCTGAATTAAAGAGGGAAGTAAAAATTAAGTAAGTCACAAGTCATGGACACAGTTAGTCACTGCCTGTCATGAGTCAGTCAGCTCGAGAAATAAAACTAAATCAGCCCTTCTAAAACAAACTTGATTACACGGACAAGGCCACATTACTATCAGAAAGCTTTTCATATCTGTGAATGATTGAATCTGGTGTATGCTCTTTGACATCATTACCCCACAGTGCTGGGATATTGGGTTGAGTATTTCTGCTGATCTCTTGGGAATTTTATGCACAATGGTCATTAGAGTTTGTAGAAGCAGTTCTGCATGTGGGAAAAATGGCATGTTGATGAGGACCTGCCTGATTTTGAGGTGATCTAAAGCCTACGTTAACTTAAAAAAACACTTTTTATATCTGCGATTAGGAAAGCATCTCAGAACACACACGTTGAACTTGAAGCGAATGTGAACATTATAACTGAAACTCTTGACCTTGATAATTGCCTGAATGAGCAGTGGGGAAGGTGTTTGTATTAAAGTGGATGGTAAATAGAAACAGGTTTCTATTAATATAAATGTATGCAAAGTTTCTAAGCTATGCACACAGAAGAAGGAGACAGATACTAAACATTGACTGTCAGTTAAAAAGTAGTTTGATGTGGTGAGGGAGAGGGAATTGAACCGATACCCCAAGATGCATGTTAATACCAATTCTGAATTGGTGAATACCAATTCTGTTCTGGTACACTAACAATGCACATTTGTGTGAAGTCAATAGGCAAAACTGTGTTGTGTATCTGCCACTGTAAGTGCTTGTGCACTATGGAGAGTAGTAGGTATGACTGATGAGGGTACAGGGTTTAAAGCAAGTAGAATGAGTCTTTGTGGTTTTAGCAGAAAGACAGTGGTGATGAAGAGGAAATGGAGAAGAACAGTGAGGATGAAGATGGTCAGCTGGAGGAGCAAATTGAAAGACTTCAGGAGAAAGTAGAGTCGGCACAGAGTGAACAGAAGAACCTCTTCCTTGTCATCTTCCAGGTAAAACCTCTAGACACGAGTCACTTCCATTTCAGCCTGTGTTTTGTGGCTGTGAAAACCATTTACATGGTGAAATTTTGTTCTATTTATGGTTCTCCTGAATCAAAATCTCATTTTCTTTTACATTTATCTTGTGCCTGACAGTTAGGATTTAACAAGTCTCTTTGCTCCCAATAGGGAAAATAGAGAAAATGTGATTCGCCACAAACCTGTGCTATTTTACAATTCGACGCAATAAAGAAACACAGCTTTTCTTCCCAAAAAGCTCATCTATATTTTTGTCACACTGATTCGAAACCGTAAGATTTTGTGAATCCATACCAAAAATGGCTTACAGATAACACCATGGATTCTGCAGCAGTTTTGCAATAAGTAATGATTTAAGACAAATTCCTTGTTACCTTTTGTAGTTTTGTCTAAATGTGGCTATTTATTAATTAATTTATTTATTTGTTTGATATATACCAATAAACATATTACCTTTGTTTGTTACCTTTTGTAGTTTTGTCTAAATGTGGCTATTTTATTAATTAATTTATTTATTTGATATATATACCAATAAACAGACAATGCAAATTCTGATGAGGCGTTTGCTTTTAGGTTTTACTCCAGCTAGATTTTTCATGCTTTAACTTTTTTCTCTGTATCTCAGCGTTTCATCATGATGCTGACGGAGCACTTGGTGCGCTGTGAGACAGGCGGCGTGGACATCAACACCTGCTGGTATAAGAACTGCATTGAGCGGCTGCAGCAAATCTTCCTCATGGTACTTTATGTTTCATGTATGGCTTGTGTTTACAAAAGCACTACTAGTTGGTACCTCAAAAATCATGTATTTAGCATGTAGTTTAAAGAGCAGGAACCTGCACTTGAAAGCACTTCCTCTATCAGCTGTGTTTTAGCAGTAGCTGTGAAGGCCCAGGACCATTTGGCATCTATTCCAGGGTATTAGTTCTAACATTTAGTTGTGTATGTGGACTTGAGCTATTAGACAATGTGGCTGAAACTCATTCTTTTAATGATTTTTGTTTGTTTGCAGCACCATGTGACCATCCAGCAATACATGGGCACGCTGGAAAACCTGCTCTTCACAGCCGAGCTCGATCACCACATCCTGGCTGTTTACCAGCAGTTTTGCGCTCTGCAGCTTTGATCACATCACAGAACTCATGGTGCAAACATCAAACCCAAGCCCACAAGCACCTAGTTCAAACTTTTCAATTTTGGCTTGTATGTTGTGTGGCCTGTTAGCTACATCCAACAAGTAAGTTGAGCTTTTAAATTGGGAATAATTTTGTTTATTTTCAAGTAGCGATACTGGCTCTTAAGTATTTGTCTAGCACAATTACGTTTTCCTTTTTTTATTCTTTTTTTTTTTTTAAGTCCAGATATTTTTTGTTTTTACACCTAGATCGTAGTTCTGTATCACCTAAGAACATGTCTTTTAAAACCTGAGCCTAAGTGGGAAGAAGGATTTTAGTTTTATTTTGGCCAGACTGAGGAAAACCGTCTGAAGGTTTATATATTTAATGTCATTTTGATCTGAATGTGATTAAAATGAGTTGTGAGTCTGCGCCTGCATCGTCTTATGTGCACCTGTTGCTGTAATGAGGTATTTTTGAACTGTAAAGAAATACATGAAACAGTCTTCCTTTTTGTTTTTTGAAAACAAAGTGTGCGTCTCTTTTATTGATTAAAATGTCAGTAAACGGTTCACAGGCTACTATTTGATATAAAACGTACATAAACATTTACACAACTGAAAATGAGGAGGTCCATGAAACATAGCAACCCATCATTATCATAGTTATTAGTTGGTTTGTTTGGTCACTTGAATTGAATGAGTTGAATCCAGACAATAACTCCCAACAAGTAGCCTATAACCGGTTATGTTGTGAACCTTGTGTGCTCTCTCGGCAAAAAAGTTACAATGGGCTAGAAAGTAGAATAATATTCATCTGTCCCATCGGACACAGTGGAACGTGTTTTATAGTTAAAAGCTGAAGAAGTACAACCCCAGGTCTAACTCGTCTAAAAGCTACTTAAGCAACTTAACATGTTTAGTTGCACTGTTAGCCGTGCAGCCATGCACAAATCTGTACAATAAAAATTTCTTCAGGCCATCCTTAAAAATATTCTTGTTTGCTGTAACCCGACCGACCCTGTAAATTTAGGACCGACTCAAATTTTTGTTTTTGCTTTAAGTCCGCCCGACTTGCCGGTTGTAAATTTGCATTAAGACCGACCAATTTTTTTTTTACTCTTCAAACAACTAATACAAATTCTATTGTTCGAAAATCTATTGCACGAATCGATTGGACAAACCAACACAAGTTTCCAAAACGAAAATAGGAAATTGATTTTAACGGCTTTCTCTCGGAGCGTGTCCAGGTTTTTTTTTTTTTCTTCTGTGGAACGCGTCACGCAGCAACTGCAGCTTCGGACACACGCATAACAGCAAATAATAATTCTGCACAATGTTTCTCTTTTTACAACAGAAATGTTCGACCGAAGGCACGGGTTGAAGACCCAGTCAGTGACGTCACGATATGCTAATTCGTTTACATTCATACCTACGTAATCACCAAAATTTTACTTTTTTTTTTTTTTTTAAAACTGTTAACCAAAATGTTTTTAAGGATGGCCTCACTGGAATGATTTTATTGGGAGGGTTGGTGTGTTTACCTCGCACACCTACCATCATGAGCACCTAGTTGAAGGCGCAAACCTATTTCACCCACAACATTCATCATGCGGTGAGATCAAATACATCAGCAATCACAGAATTTAGTTTTTTAAACAATTCTTCACACTGCATACTGTTCTGTAATAGGAGTCCTTTGTTCCTCAATGTTCTTTGACAGATCTAAGCATCATGCTTATTTAATGTATCTTAAACTTTTAATGTGTTTTTGTCTCACCTTTTTAAAGCAAATTGGAAAATGACTATCTGAAAATGAAATATTTAAATGATCTTAAAGTGCCATATAGTAACATGCTCTAAATACATTTCTCAAGAATGAATGCGCAGCATCACTTAATAATAAAAATAATTGCCCCAGATTCACTCAATAGACCCAGTTAGTGGTTTTCACATTCATTCTAAGACCCCTTGTCTGTGATGTATGTAAACACACCCACATTTTATTCATACCATGCATATATATTATATAAATAAAATTAAATCTATACCACTTTGTATGATTAAAATCAATGCAGTTTGCCATTTGACACCTTTTCTATGTTCTGTAATACATAGAAAAAAAGAGTAGCATGATTATTTCTAATCTTAGTACATTTTGAAATGTTGAGGCTTTAGTACCTGTACACGAATGTCCAAATTAGTAAATGTAACTGAATGACTGTTTAAAAATGTACTTCATGTTTAAATAATTTAGAAAGTAACTAAATATGTCAGTAAATAAAAATAGAAAAACCCACCTGAGTTTAGAAACATCTGAACTTACAATGCAAACTAGTTACAATACAGAGGTAAAAGGTTAATTACAGTACAGAGGAACTTAGCAGTGGTTTCTGCTGCTGGCTTTTCCTATTTATGCTGCTGGATGCTTCGCTTGGAGGCTGTATCTTATGCATCTGTGCTGTTTTTCATCACTCTTTGCGTCTGTGCTGAGTGCTTTTCGGCAACCTCGGCCTCTGCGTTAAGTCTTCTGTATTGTGTGTGGAAGAAGATGACAAAGGAGCAGGAAGCTAAGCAGCACAATCCAGCCATCACCAGCACAGGCACTGTGTGTGTGTGAGAGAGAGCAGAGACAATTATCATTATCAAGGCATATTTGGGCAAACAGAGAAGTTTCAACATGGCTTGTTCTCTCTCTCACCCACTACAGCTCTTCCCGCATTGATGAGGAAGTGACAACTATGCAGAAATTGCCTGAGCTGCAAATAACTCTGAACAGGCAATTCTGTGCTTGTTCTCCATCAACATGCTGACTAGACTACCTGAATTCAGACTGACACACCGCAGCTTTAAAGAAATATTTAAATTCAGGATATAAACTAAAAATGTATAATGAGCAAGCCAGCGGTGATCGAGACTTGGCCAAACTCCCAGAGATGTCCTTAAAATAAGTCAATAAGGAACCCACCCTCATCTGTGATACTGTAAACATATAAATATAATTATTTGAAAAAAATATTTGAAAAAAAATCACTTCTATAACTATATTGTAAATATATTATTCCCAAGAGCCTGAATTTGAGCATAATTTTTTTTTAAAATCTTTTTTTTGTGCTGTGAATGGATTGGACATTTTTTCAAATGAATTAGAATTCATTTGAACTTGTTGATGCGATCAGCTTGTCAGATGTGGAGACTTCAGTGTAAAACCCTTTATAGCAATTGCAGCAATAAAGTTATCCAAGAAAGGTCATCAGCAGCCATCTGTATGGTTTCTATTTGGTACAATCGACAGTAATCTTTAGGCTGTCCATGTGGTGACATCCTCAGCAGAGTGTTTTCCAACTGATGTGAACTCCAACCAGAAGCAAGGCATCAGGATGGTTGAGACATTTCTGGTGACAACCTCTACACTGTTAGTCATAAGGTAATGTCTCCTTATAATATGAGGCTGATTGAAGGCCTGTTTATACCTTTCATATGTTAATGAGAGTAAACGTGCTTGTGCTGAGTATTAATGGATGTCTGACCCTACACCAGCTCTGTTATTCCCACATATTTAGAATGTAATTTCGGCCCTATTGTGGTTAACTGTTTTTCGGTTTCAATCTACGTCTAGTGCTGAGATGAGTATCCACAAAACCTTCAGCTCTCTGAACTGTAAATCTGTGTTTTATTGCGGTTGTGGATTGATGTGACCTCTGAGACGTATATTGCAGTTTTACAACTTAGAATACATTCATGCTCATTGATGCCTCATTTCAACACCTTTCCTCTTCTGTAATTTGTATTATTCTTAAAGAAAAGTTCCAGAATGTTCATAATCTCTGTGTGATTGCTTACAGGTTTTTAGAATGAGGTATATTTGAGCTGAATACTTTGACAAGCTGTTGAGCTTTATCCAACTTTCTATCGGTGCAGCAATGCAAAGTAACTTTTGCTTTCTCAAAGGATAAAGCTGATTAACATAGACACAATATGGCCAAATGTTTGTGGACACCGTTACACCCATTTGTGTTGCCACATGGTCCAGCATGACAATGCCCCTGTTCACAAAGTGAGCTACATGAAGACATGGTTTGCTAACGCTAGTGTAGAAAAAAGGAGGTGTCCTTCACAGAGCCTCGACCTCGATCCCACTAAACACCTTTAAGATGACATTGAATGGCTCCTTTACCTGACATCACTGTCTGGTTACTATAACAGCAAAATGGGAATATACCTGAAATTTTCCAGGCATAATCGTAGTTTGTTAGGAAGCTGGGGATGTTATCTCATATTCTTGGAGCACAAAAGGCTGTGGGATTTTGAAGCTCCAAGCTCCTGATGAACTTCCATTAGTCATGGAAGGGCTAGATTCCAGCACAGTGTGTCTGCTTCTCAGCTCCAACACATGCACTAAACCTGGTCATTAACTGGTGAGTTGAATTAGGAGATTTAGGAGATAAAAAAAATAACCCCACTAGCAACCCCGAAGAAACGCTCTTTGATGCAGTATGATTGTGCACCACTCACCCATCCAGCTCA
This sequence comes from Tachysurus vachellii, assembly GCF_030014155.1. NCBI lineage: Eukaryota > Metazoa > Chordata > Actinopteri > Siluriformes > Bagridae > Tachysurus > Tachysurus vachellii. The sequence continues at coordinate 10,270,149 of NC_083473.1, forward strand.
GGCTGGCATCATCTCCTGCAGCGCACACAGACAGCGAGGAGTGTGTCAGTTTTGTCGTCAGAGCCTGTAACAGTACGGTGTACACAATGGACTGGATCTGCCTAATAAAAATAGTCATTCAAGAACAAAAATGCTTGTATCAACACCTTTATAGATACCTTTAACCTTTTTACATTTAATCTAGTAAATAACAGAAAAAGATTTATACCCTGAAATAAACACAAGCCCTGCCGACGTCGCCTCTCCAACAGGGTAAGAGCACTCGACTGACAGCTCCATGGCAACCGGATAGGTGGCGAATCCAAATAAGCCAAAGAAAGCACAAACTAAACCAATTACGATTTTCTGCTCCCTTAATTGAGAAACCTGGGGGAATTTAGAGAAACGCTGCATGAGAAATATTAAAGGATTTCAAGTAAGTACAGCCTGATGGATAAAATCAGATTTGTGTACATGGTATAAAACAGTGGTTCTCAGAGCAGTCTCCCAGACGCACCGCAGCTTCACATCTCATCATCTGTCCGTGTGTTGTGTGAGTTGTAAAGCATCTGGTGAGCCCTGAGGACTGCTTTGAGAAACACCACTGCTATTAGACATATTTGCATGTATTTTCTTTTGGACTATGGCACAGATGTCCCAAAAAACATCAATAATCTGACTGTTGTTCTTACCACTGCAAACATGGTGCAGGCCAGAGATGTAAGGCACATGCTGATTTTTATGCATTCTGTGAACAGCTTTGTTTTGTCCACAATATAGCCAAGGATAGCAGCTCCAAGCACCCCAAACACGATGAAGAGAGCACCACACAAACCTGCAAAGTCCTGCCACAGCGAAAGAACGTGTTTGATTACTTATTTACCGCTGGACACGGATGTGAATTGCTTTGATTTATAAATAAATGTAAGTCAATTGTGCTACATAATTTAGGCAAATAAGAAGCCAGTAAAAAAAAAAAAAGGTTACTTAACAAAGAAAAGTAATACTGATTTGGCAAAACTCTCTAAAGTTGTAAAAGTCAGAGTGTTTTCTGTCACAGCAGAGGACCTGACAAGCCCTACTTTCATCCTACTGATGCAACATTTTTAAAAATATATTTTTTCCCCTGAATTCTTCGTTATTCTATTTTCACTGCTTACATTCCGTATAGAAAATGAGTAATGGTTCAACCCCCATTTTACATTAAAAATCTAGTCCACATTTCATAATAATAGTGATGAACTTGAATCTGGTGTCGGACTTTCACACCGGAGCTGTTTAACTCAGAGCCACTTTTGGCTGAACACTTTTGTTGCAGCTGTGACATTTTTGGCCCACAAGACAAATACTGTTAAAAGCTTTAAATGTGGCTGCTTACTGCGGGGCTACTTTCAGACCACAATAAAGCTGTCGTTGAAAAACAGGTCCTTAGGTACCTAAACTCAACCGTATTTGGTTTGAGGTCCTCTGCTGTTCTGTATAGATTTGTTCCTCTCTAATGGTTGAAAAAAGTGGATGGGATGCGATTATAGTGTCTATCAAATGTGAATAATAAACGTCATTTCCGGTATGACATTTTTAACCCTTTACAGTTACACTACTAACTTACAGCTTACTTACTTACAGCTACTAACAGGACGTCCTGTCTTTGTTAGTGGAAATACTGTATAGTTGCTGTAGTTTTTTGGGTAGAACATTTTAAAATAAATGTATATATTATGTAATGTGAATAATTAACAACAGAATGTGCAATCAGTCCAAAATCCTGATTCCAAGCACCAAAGATATATAAAAATATCTTGTGCAAAACTACAAATGAACAATCAGCATGGGTTTGGACTTACGTTTGCGTAGCCCTTGACGCAGAGAATCTGCTCAAGAAGTGTGGAGAAACAGGTGAAGATGCCGATGCCTGAGCCGAAACACACCAGCAGGATCATATAGGCTTTATTTTTCAGCAGCTGAAGGGAAAACAGTGGAAAAGAAAGGGCACTTTTACCAAATTTACAATGGCCTTTAAAGTCAGCTCTAAAATTATTGGCACCCTTTTTATAGATAGGTTATTTAAGGAAGGTGTTTGTGGCTAATTCTATCATATGTTTAGTGTGAGGTTAGCTATCCAAGGAGGAGATTTTTCCTTTGATGGTATGTTTTATTTTAAATGAAACACAATGTTTGGTGTCCTTTCTTTAAGCACACACTAAGCGTTTCCTTTTTAATACAAAAAAAAAACAAAAAAACAGTATGAATAGCGGAATGTTTTTTTTTCTCAAAAGTGTTGTGATCATCCTGGCAGAAACTCATTATTCTTTTCCTTAAAGCCATACGGAAAGTGTAATCATTTTATGCAGTAATCTTTAGTGTTACTAAGAATGCAATGTTTTGCATTTGTATGTTACCAGTTTAATCCCTTGTAGGAAAGGTTCGGAGCTGGAGGTTTCTGCACTGGCAGAAGGTGGTGTTGGGGGAACGCTCTCCTGGATGCCCACTGTTGCAAGGCAGCAGATTACGAAGGCAGGTATAGCATATATAAGGAGCTGTAACAGTGATTGGGTGTTAGTGTAAAGGGTTCAAGGCAGAATTATCTGTGTAATGTAAATAGCTATAGTGTACACATTGCACATGTATCTGGTATATTATTCAGTAACATATTATTTATACCTTACCAGCATGAAAAGACTGTTGGTTCTATTAAGGATCAATGGGGAGAAGATATTAACAAAAAGCAGTCCAAGGGGATTTGCTAGAAAAGAAATATTTGTGTTTGAATATATGACTGACTTTATGAAGACACCAAAACTCTTGAGCAGAGACTCACACATTGAGGCGATCATGTTAGCTGTAGCGCGCTGGTGCTCGGGAAACCACAGAGCTGCTAGTTTGGTTGGAGAGAAGATCACCAGAGGTTGAGCCAGAGAGCATAGAGTCTGTCCTGCCATCACAATGGGGAATTGGGTATAGTCTGGCAGATAGCTGAGAACACCCACAACCCTCAGTACACTGCCGGCCATGTTGAGCCACGAACCTAGAATCATCTGTAGTCTCAAGACACGCAGAAGCTACATAAGCATTTCTGACCATGATATAATTAATACGAGGTGTCCTAAAATTCTGCATAGACAGGAGAAATTAATACTTTTTAGCAAAATCTCGTCCAAAATCTCGTCCTACTTTCACACTTAGCCTTTTGTCAAAGGAAGTCCGTACTGGTGTACCAAGAAAAGACAGCACAAAAGATAATTTAAAGCTACGCATTCAAAATGCATTTATAATCCCAAGTGTGTGTCTTCAAAGAAATGGCAGTCATGTGCAAGACATTCTGTACATAAAGTTACATCTAAGAATGCTACGAAGTGTTCTTTTCCGCTACGTATGTGGAACATCACCCTATAACGGCACCACTTTCCTAAATGTTTCCCTGTAGTTACTGAATAATAGGCTTTGAGCTGAATAACTGAATAATAACCTAGGACTTCCATAGTATAGTTCATCGGTAATTACAGCACTTTGGGGACTTGTTCCTGTATTTGTGGTAATAGAATCTCGCTGCTGTTTGAAAATAATAAAAGGCTAGGTGGTTAGTTGTGCTTACGGTAGGCCGTAGTCCCCATGTATCCAGCATCCATGTGGTGATGAAGCTCAGCGGGATGGCCACCACCATGTAGACCAAAGAGAGCCAGTTGACCTGGTCCAAAGTCACATGCAGATGCTCTGCTGTCTGGTCTGCTACAGGAGCAAATGTCAGCCATAGCTGCAGAAAAATGCAAGAATAAATGCTTGTGTAAACCAACAGCTATGTTAGTGTGTACTTCACAGTATAATCACTTAAAGCACTCAGTTTTTTAGATTAGTCTTAAAGAATTAACGCTCGTAGGCACTTCAGTAGCGTGAGACAAAAGTTACGACAACAGGTTGAATTGTGTAGTCCAAAAACACAACATGAAACTAAAAACACACCGGTTTCACACTCGCATGGTCTGATCCAGTTATCATTTATCCTTTACTCGATAAATTTATCCTTGTCTTTTGTGTTATTTTCCTTGCCCAGTCACCTCTAGCTTGCCCGTAATGGATCTAAATCTAAATCCAGACAGTGCTATACAAATAAAATTTAACTGCATCCTGATAAGCCCCTAGTATGTCTTAGCACAGGAAAAATCGTCTCGCAATAACGGCACTCACTGGGCAGCTAACAAACATAAAAAATCATCCAGTATTCATAGCCAACACTGACCTCTAACTGTGTTCATGCAGGTTTCCTTTAGGTTCTAGTTTAATTTATTTAAGCACTTGTTACTGTGCCTGTCATATAGATTGAATAGGGCTACACAAGATAAACATTAATTCTGCCTTGTGAGCGTAACAAATTAAACCTAAATCCAGTGGCGCTGTTATGTTGTAGGAGGCAGTTATTTTGGATCATCTTTGAGGGAGAGTCACTGCAAATCAATATAAAGTTTTCTGAATCATCACCTTTATCCTATGATAAAGCACATCTGTGGTGATGGGTGTGGTGGCAGCTTCCAGGATGATTCGTCTCTACCCACAGAGAATGTGGGCTTGAGGAGTATGAAAATGATGTAAATCATATGCATGTATATCCTTCACGACCATCAGCTATCACTTATGATAGATTTTGAACTGACATTACAGCGCTCTCCATCACTATCCCCAAATGAAGAAGAATCTTTGCCAAAACACACTGAAACTGTTCTGAAAACTACAACTAGACACACTTTATATTGTTTTTTCATTTAATCTATCTTTGACATGACTCCAAATGGGTGTCTTAGTCTGGAATATTATTTAGTGGGAAACTATGGCATGCTTTCACAACCTTTACATTTAACAAATGCTTGTACTGGTCGTTAGCTGTCCTACTTTTGTAATCTGTTCTGCTGAACACCTTAAGCAGTAGCATCCATCCTCAGCACTGCAGCATGCTGCTAAAGCAGGACTGCTATTAATCTTGAAAATGACTCACAACTCACCTTATGAAAGTTTTTTTATCAACACTAAACTCTGGAGGAGTATATAGTGCTTTTAATAATGGACCTTGTCACAGCAGTTTTAGAGAAATATATAAAATCAGGATAAATATTTTTCCATTTAGCCCTGATGGGCAAGCCAGAGGCAACTGTAGCAAAGAAAAACTCCCTGAGACGATACTTTAAAGAAACATTGAGAGGGACCAGACTCAAAATGGAGCACATCCTCATTTGGGTAACGCTGGATATTGCGATTATAAATAATTACCCGTTTATAACTGTGTACTATATGGTCAGGAAGTGTAATTCTCTAACTGTTTATGTTTTCACACGAACTTCTTCAATGAAACTAATATTTCATTAAAGGTATCAGCTGATCACTGATGGAGACCTGAGGGCAAAAGTCATTGTAACATCATTTTAATCGATTTTTAATGTAAAAATTGTAATTGTTATTTGTAATTTACTCACAATTGCAGATTGAGTTATGAAAAGGCTTTCTTATACAAGCAAATTGAAATTCTGTGTGTTCCTGCCTTGCAACAAAGTATACAAGATAAAGTGGTTACTAAACATGAAGGAATAAACAAACAAGCAAACAAATAAACAAACAAATAAATAAATGCCTTGCTGTGTGTTCCTGCCTTGCAACAACGTATACAGGATAAAATGGTTACTGAACATGAAGAAATAAACAAATAATAAACAAACAATCAAAATAAATAAATAAATAAATTACTTGCTGTGTGTTCCTGCCTTGCAACAAAGTATACAAGATAAAGTGGTTACTTAACATGAAGGAATAAACAAACAAACAAATAAACAAACAAACAAACAAATAAACAAATAAATGCCTTGCTGTGTGTTCCTGCCTTGCAACAAAGTATACAAGATAAAGTGGTTACTGAACATGAAGGAATGAATAAACAAACAAATAAATAAATAAATGATGGTGATTGTTTATTAGTAATCAGAATGCAGAGCCTATAGGGGTGAATGATCTGTGGATAACGCAGAGTACTAAAGGACACAACTGGCTCCAATGTCCAATCACCAAAAGAAGTGACTTTTTCTTTGTTATTGCTTATTATTCCCAATGTTAGAGAGAACTTGTTTTCCCATGTAACTCGTTTCCACATGAGATCATTTCCTCTTTTAAAAGTAAACATGGAGCAGTAATATTCCCAGTCACTTACCACTGAATTGGAGCAGTTTAGCAGGCAAAGTACCAGCAATATGAACCATCTTCTCTTATACAGTCTGAACTCCAACGCTGTCCTCTGTGTGGAGTTATAATCATCTCGTCCATCCTCCATAGATCAGCTTTAAGTATTAGAGTTGAGATTAAATCACAGCCAGGAAGTAAGTGGCATAAACATCTGAAGGGAAGAGGTGGTAAAAAATCTTCCACTACCGACACAGACATGAAATCCATATGTAACGAACGTTGGACTTCATTCCAGTTCAACAGGTTCCTCAATGACACACATAGGGCTTAAAGTGCAGGTGAGCAAAGAAAAAAGGAAAAAGCCAATACAACACAATACATAGGCAGGCATTTATAGCCACGCCCTTTTTTCCTCGTGACTCACGAGTCATCGCGTGTCAACGAGTCATTTGAAGTTGTTTCTGGCACGTGCTCATGTTTTACATTGTATGCGTTTAGGTTACTCGAAGTTTGCATCATGTCGAAAATTAAACGTGTATCCTAAATAAATTCCCATTTTTAAAGGGAAATGTTATATTTAAAACAACCTATGTTACAACACGTTAGTCTCCAATAAGGACAAACAACAGAAATACTTTTAATGTAATAATAATAATCATCATCATAATAGAAAAAATAAACATCTGTGAAATCAAACACGTCTCGCGGATTAAAAGAATTTCGTTAGTTTTGTTTTGATTTGATTTTATTTTGTCCCTGTGGCATGCAAACATTTACACTGTAGTGAGAGACTAATGCATTATGCAGCCTTTTCAAGGTTATTCAGAACTAATTATGCATGCATTTGTTTAGAAACTAAACAAAATACATCGATCAGCTCTTCCTATAAGAGGAAAAACCTAACTTGAACGAGTGAGTGATATGAATGAGTTGAATTATACACGCTAATACAGGACTCCTGACCTCCCCCATTCAAGCTGCATTCTCGCGCATGCGCTTCGGCCCCCCCGTGGTTTCGGCCTGTTTCGGAACCGCTCGGGTATTTTCGCCTCTTTGTTTTACTGATAGTGGATTTAACTCGGATTCAACCCAACATCCAGCGGAGCGCTCTCTACATACACGGGTTAGTTTGTTTAACTTGGATTAATCTACACAGGTTAGTGCATGAACTTATGTTTTGTCAGTGTTTTAGGTCAGGATGGAGGAGTTTTTATACAAATATCTCGGTTTCTTGCTCGCTTGATGGCAGCTATGTATGCTATACGTGTTGTTATAGGCTACGTGTGTTCCTATGTGGATGGCGACGGGCCCAGCACTTTCACACCAGCTTCGGCTTTTTCCTCAACAAGCGTGTTAAAGTGCACATTTGTTGTGTCAGGGGTTTGTTCGCTAAACGCTTCGGTGTGTCCTTGTGTGAATTTAACGTGTACGGGTTGTGTTTTAGCGTGAGGTGTGTGTATGTGTGTGTGTGTGTGTGTGTGTGTGTTTGCTGAGGGGAAACCAGTCCTGTTCTCCCTTTAGTCTGGAATGTTCTTTAAGAAACAATAAACCGTCACATTCAAAAATAAACCGTCACGTTCAATAAACCGTCACATTCAACACTTTCGGGCTTTTAAAAGTTAGGATTCGACACGCATGAAATGTGTTTAGACCGAAGATAAAGTTGGGACGAAACAAAGTTAGAGCTTAAACCCAGTCGTTTGGGATTCAGCAGCTTGTGCTAATGATGTTGGAGCCAACAAGTCTTCATCCAGGCGCCGGTGTGGCGATATATCGAACCGTGAAAACATCATGATGTCCGATTATTAGAGAGAAAGTTTGGCTGGAAGCATCATGACTGTCTCTATGCTGATTCAGGAAAACAACTCACCATCATTATATTCCCTGTTCCATATCGATAATTAGTGCATTATCAGAACTGTCAGTCATCACATCATCTGTGCACGTTACACACACTACGGCTGCTGTATAGTGTACAAAGCACAATACTGTTATTTACACTACTGTGCACTCTCACACTTTATGTACATTACTGATCTGGCACATGTTCTGTATTCGTATTTTATACTCGTATTGTCTGTATTGTCTCACAACGTCTGTATTGTCTCATATAGTCTGTATTGTCTTGTGTTGTTTTGTCTTGTCTTGTAAAGCCTGAGCTAAATGTATAGTATAGTGTTATTTACGTCTGGACTTTTGAGAGCCATAAATAGCTGGAACCAAATTCCTTTTGTGTGTCAACATCAACACACTTGGCCAATAAACCTGATTCTGATGTGTATATCATCATCATCATCATCATCATATACTTTATATTGCTATATTCTCATTTATAGCAATTAGCAAACGTTATCCAGGGCACTCTGTTGAATTGGTTAGTTGTCTTCTTTTCTGGCAGATAAAATGTCATTTTGCGTGTGAATTTGTGATTTTATTTTTTCCCCATTTCATGCTGCTCTTTTTTTAAATGGTTACACTGTTATGTTGAAAACAACATCAGTGTTCTTTCTTTGACTGTTTAAAAAATGATCCTCATTCTACATTCTTGAGGGTCTTTCAGTGGTTTCTTTGAATAGTTCCTTGAAACGCTTTTGGAAAACCCAAAATTTCCTATTTACACTTTTTCTACTTTCATATCAGGCTCAGCTTTTTCTTAACAAGGATGTTAAAGTGTAAATGTCCTGTTTGGGATTAGGAAACCTATTTGTTACAAAACCCTCAATTTCCAGCTGGCTGACTTGAAGAACCCAAACAGATCAACAGGGTCATCCAGCACCAGACCCTTTTAAATGCTTATTGAACAGATGAATTTTTAGACCTTGTTGACAGTCAGGATCTCAGCAGCTCAGAGATTCGGAAGATGTTCATTACACCACCTGAGTGCTGGTACAGAGAAGAGTCTTCATGCTCATCTTCAGAATGTGTTTCAGGTGGCTGGTTAAGTCAAAATGTCCTTTTGGCTCAAGTTTGTGAATGCTTGAGTTGCAGTTCAGGATGTGAATACTGCAAATATCAGGGTTTTCAATCTAATGTGTACAGCTACAATAAGCCAGTGGAGGGAATTGATGTTCATCCTGAAGAAAGCATTTCCTGAAGGCACACTAAATAAATAACTACACATTTGTGAAATATTTGGGATGTGTTTAGTGATTTTGGTGCTGTATTATACTGATTCCTGAATTTAATAGCAGTAAAGTTTCCATCATGTGTGATAATCAAGATTGCTGTTAGTCCCATTAAAATCCTTTTTACAAGAAAGTGTAAAAGGTTCGATATTCACTCACCGTTATTTAAGTAACATTCACCGGTATATTAATGATATACTCAAGTGGTGGAGACTACAAATGTTAAAGAATGCAGTGCATCTATAAGACACAGTTATGCTGAGTAACAGACTCTGCTCGTCTTGTTGGTTACCTCCCGGATGACGAGTGTGATGGCATTGATGGTGGTGTTAACGTAAAATCTGAAGCTTTAGAATCTGATCTTTTGGCACAGAGTGTACAGATGAAGAGGTGAGGGAGCTGGGCAAACTAAAGTGATGCTGCATCATTCTGTTTAGGTAGGTGGAGATAGTGTGTGCTAATGCTGTCTGTATTCAAAGTACCTCAATAGTGGGAAGTCAGAACGGAGCTAGAAATGATGATGTTTCTGATGTTTTTTTTTCTTCGTTTTAAAAAAGTTAACTGTGACGAGTGATGTACTGTATGTAGACCTCTGAACATCGGCAAACTGTATAATCAGAGTTCTAGATTTTACTTTACTTATTGTTGATGCCGTGAGAAGCCATGTTGGTTTGAACTCGGGTTGAGGAGACCGTCCCGGGTTTACGACAGTTGTCTTTCTTTATAAAATAAATTTTGTACACTTTTGAAGATCACATGTTAATTCTAAAAAATGAACAGGCAAGGTGCACATTTCCTTTCATTCCTTTAGTGCTTATTGTATTTGTTATTTAAATCTGAAAATTCACTTAAGTGAATAAATCTTATGTCTAAACCATGTGTTTGTTGTTAGTAAATGTTCATAATATAAGTACTCTGGGTAATTAAAGATAACTCCCCTGCTGCTTGCTCGTTCAATTGTAAGGAGAAAAAAGGCACCTGCTGGAAGATCAACCAGGCAGGAGAAGCAATATTCATGCCTTCATGCTGTAGGCTGTGCTTTCCTGGACACACAACCCTTTTTGCTTACAGTTCTGGTCCTGGAATGAAATCCAGAAATGTTGAAATGTGACTTGCGGCATCTTTCCTAGCAAATCCACATTTATGTTCTTCTAATACCGAAGCTTGAGATGAAGTGTGCTGCAATCGTTCGGGCTCTTACTTAATCGTCTGCTGTGACTTCCTCATGTAGAAGTGGACGAGTGAATCAGAATGTGTGGATGAAAAGTGAGCCTGATCAGCGTGAGCGAATAGACAGACCGGAGTAGTGCTCGACGTTCAGGTTCGATTTTCTTCATCCGATGCCCTTTGTGTGTTGTATGGCACTCTGGTTTGTCAAGGTCGATGCGTGCCTCATTATTTGAGAAGAAAAAGTTCAGAAGTGTTTGTGAGGAGGCGGCCTCAGCGTGCCTCGTGTGTTATTGCCACTTCTGACTCGCTGGCATCAGCTGAAAGGTTTTCGGTTGAAACAAAGCTGTGTGTGCAGTCTGCTCTTTCACTGTTTGTCAGGAAAAGCGAGTTCTAAAACGGGTAAAGCCTGTGGTCAGGGGTTAGTCAAGAGACGCAGCTGATATGGATTCTTGATATGGTTCATGTTGGGTGAATTTCTTCTTTCAAAGGTCAACTAAATGTTTGTTGGGATAAAGCTAGACATCTAAATGTATTTATTATATTTGTCTGGAGACCAAAGCCTGTGCTTTGGTTTTAAAACAATTAAGTGTGATGTTAAAGCTAGTGTACATGGCCATCTGTGGAGAACTGTTCTCATTTGACGGCGCAAAAGATGCGCCTGAACTATCAAGTTACTCTAAATAAATGTCTTGTTTTATAGAATTCACTCACAATCGTGCTGTTGTTCTGAATGTCAGAACGCTGGTGATTAACTTCAGCCTTTTCGCAGCTGTTCTGATATTCAATTAATCAGCAAATTTGTGAGCGTGATTTTTCTTTATTTTATTAGATTTTTGCTGATTTCTCAAATCTGGTTGCTTAGTAGGTGTTGATTCATTTTCTTGAACATTTTCTATATTCAAATTCAAGTCACCGGCGCACAGTATATTAGTGCGCTTGGTTAAACACTGTCATTTCCCACATCAGGATGTTCGAGATGAGAAGTAGGGGAAGAAACCTGGGCACTTCCACCAATGTCTTTTGTTTGAGTGTGTAAAGCTTGTAAAATCTACTTTAAGTGCAGTTTTACAGTTACAGGGCTGAGTGGCTATTTGTATTGTTTTACTATAGTGAACTTCAAAAATCCTTTCAACATTCAGTTCTGGTCTGAAATCGCAGAACACCAGGAACGGCGGACAATAACGATTAGCTTAGCAACAAGTTGGACGGCTAACGTTAGTGATAACTGTAATGTTGATGATTGTCTTCTTAATCCAGTGATTAGTATCGTCTGTGTCATGGATTCAGCCAAATACAGTGTGTTTATTAACTGATCTAAAGTAAGTACACAGCAGAGCAGTGTGTGTGCTCGGCCACGTCGATTTGACTTAAGTCCGTAAAGTCCGCGTACAACATCAACACCAGTAAACACCCCTAAAGCCGTTCCTTTAAGTTTTCCATCGAGTCTTCAGGACAGATGACCTGCATGGTTTTGCAGATGATCCACAACAGTCACTACTGATGGAGTAAAAATGATGACCTGCTAAAAAAAAAAATACTAAAAGATTAAAAGAAAAAATTCTGCGAGGAATAAACTTTTTAGGAAACTATTAACTTGTGTGCCAACTCGTCAAGTCGATTATGTACCTCCCTGTTGATTACATTTCCTATGACATCACTTCCTGTTGTGTTTCATTTGTTACATTTCTGTTTTTTTTTTTTGTATGAAACATGAACATACATTCAACTATATTCCAAATGCTGGATAATGTAATCATATTTTATTACATCATCAAATGCCAAACGAGTCAGTGAGTGCCATCTAGCAGCGAGTTGATGGAGCCGTGCGTTACGCTCCTGCCGAGGGCCTCTTCCTCTCCCTCCATGGCTTGCGTGGGTGTTGGGAAGCCTTGTGTTTTGTACGCATGAATGTTTTGAATGAATGCCTTGATCAAGCCATTTATTTGTTTTCTGGCGTGTCAGATGCAGGGCCGCTCAAGGAGCTCTGTGTCAGTTTGTTTATCTCCTGAATGCACACTGTGTGCCACTGTGTATAGCTGCTAAATGATGTGATAAGCCGTCGTTGCTAACAAATTCATACTTCTTGTACTGATTTCTTTCAACGTGCCTAAACGTGACATACCCACAATCCACCGCCTCGCTCGCTATCTCGCGTGCGGTATTATTTTTTCCACGCTACCTAAATGTAGGTGGGGATATTTCTAATATCCTGAGTCACAGGAGCCTGCATGCTGCAATTTGCTCTTCATTGTTGCTGAACCGCAGAGACAGCGCTCATGCATGCTGTGCTGTACGTGTGGTTAAGTATGTGTGTAGGTATCAGCTTCTATAGCATTTTCAGTGTATTTGGTAATATTACTAACTGATCTTTTTTTTCCAATTCAAACACTACACTTAGGCAGTTTTTGCGCAGTGTTTGTGCTCCTGAATAAAACTGTCTGTATCAGAAGCCAGCATCTTTTCTCAGCATAATTTCTTTACATATTAAGCTCAGAGCAGTTTCCCTAAATGGGATTTTATGAAGCCAGTAATCCAGGGCTTAATCAAGTAAATGTGTTTTTTAAATACCATAAGTGTCGAATAAAACGAGATGACGTTCTGTCGTACGAAGTGCTGTTCTGGGAAGAGCGTCAACACCGGGGAGCTGTGATGTGATGTCCGATGTGAAGTGGGATGAATGTTGCCACCTGAACTGCTTTTCTCACAGTATTTATACGGTTCTTTTTTTTTGCCTTTGAATCCAAGACGGATTGTCTGCTCTTCTGATAAATCTCAGGGAAATCGCAAGCAAGACTGATGATGAAATGACCCAAACAGGGTCAAGTTTTTATATTTTTTTATTAAACAAACTAAAAAAAAAAGGTTGTACTTGTTTGAAGGCATCCACGTTATCAATGGCATATGCATCAAGTTCTGAGTTGTTTTTATCAATTAAAGATTGACTTTTTATTCTGTTACAGTCAGTGATATAGGATGTATATGAGATGAGTTAGTCTGTGTTCTGTCTAGTGCAGTAACAGCTATAAACACCAGCCTCCTCTCCAACCTCCACCTGTTACAGTTAATGAGAGACAATACAGCTTGTCCTTTTTCTGACAAACCGCAAATCCTCTACCCTGAAGACTTTCCTGTGAAGGAAAACACAAAAAAAGGATTTATTTCTCTCTGAGTCTTCTCACAACTGATACACTGTTTTCACTTTGTCGTCACTGTACAGTTACATGTCTTTTTATTTAGTTAAGTCCCTGTGAATTCCGAGACGAGCTTCTACCTGAACAGGCGCTTCAGTATAAACCTCATTTCAGTTACACCAAATTAATTCATCGATACCAAATTAGTTGTTTGTTTTTTCAACAGTGCTGTTGTAGGAACCTGTCATGCTAAACGTGGGCAATGTATACAAGAGGCAATGGCATAAACATTAGACATTAGAGAGACATGGTGGAGGTGGTGTGTTTTATTTTACATTACTGTTTGTTTGTTTGTTTATTTATTTATTTATTTATTTATTTATTTATTTATTTATTTAAGCCTCCTGGTGGTCCATCAGCACAATCCTGTGCACTCATTGCCATAACTCTCAGTGCCAGTCCAAAGCCTGGTAAAATGGCAGGTTTGCATCAGGAAGTGCATCCGGCATGATACCTGTGCCAAATCAAATATACGGACCAGATGATCCGCTGTGGCGACTCCAATCAGGGAGAAGCCAAGAAAAGGACTATATTGTATTTTTTTATATTAACTCAAAGTTGAAAATAAGGCATTATACATATACGTAGTGATAATATTGCAAGCTGTGATGAAAGGTTTAGTAATTTACCAAGATGTCCTCTGATGTCAAAAAAAATCACTGTGTTCTTCTAAAGAAAGCAACATCACTTGACATGCATTTTTGCCATTGATGTGTGTGTGTGCGTTTGCATGCGTGCGTTTGTCTGCGTGTGTGCGGTTTGTGTGTGCGCATTGTGTGTGTGTTTGCCACTCTGGAAGTATTATTGAAATAAACCCAGGCATCTGGTTATTATTTGATGTTATTTTTTGTTGTGTGTGTTGCTGCAGCTCAAGCCACTGTGCATAAGTCACATCCAGTCCATTTCGTTTAAATGATCGCTCATGCACCAAACCCAAGCAAGCCAATAGTGCACGAATAGAGAGGTTTGAGTACAAACTATCAGACAACATTAAAGCACAAACACCCCGAGCTTTCCCACGGCAACAAGCTCAACACTGCAGACCAGACAGTGTGTTTACACACACCATGTTTTTGAACAGCTTCTTTCCAGCCGCAGTCAGACTGATGACGAAAGACTTAATGCAAGGACAGAATATGTCTGCCTCAAGTTCTTACCTCTTTCATACAGAGACCTGCTGCTACAGTTACTCGCTGCTTAATGAGCTGTGTATATGTACACATGTCTGTTATACCTTAGTTTATTTTCCTTCCTCACACACCTTACCATTAGACGAAACAGTGCAATAGACAATATTCAATATATTTTGTATATAATTTGAATTCCCGTTTTTTTTCAATATATATTTATAGTCTTTATACAGTATATGTACAGCCTTACATCTCTCTTTTTTATTGTTTATTATTACTTTTGAGTTAATCCTTTTATCTCTTCTGCTGACTAATGGCTTTGCACAAAAAATTGTCTGCAGTCGTAATGTATTTAGTGTACAAATGGCAAATTAAGCTCTTGATTCTTGGCTGGGTTACAAACAGCATGGTAAGTAGAGTGAACAGCACCATTATGTTCGACCCTGTGTAGGGCACAAACAAAGTGAATTTGGGATTCAGCTCAAGTAGAAGATGGAAGAGTGTAACGTCTATTTAAAAAGAGAAGGACAGTTTAGTAGACTGTCACTTGGTCTGAATCAGTTTTTTATTAGATATTCTTTGGTAATTGTCCAAATAGATACTGAATTATAAGTCAGAGCGAGCGACTGTGTGTGTCCGAGAGCGAGCGACTGTGTGTGTCCGAGAGCGAGCGACTGTGTGTGTCCGAGAGCGAGCGACTGTGTGTGTCCGAGAGCGAGCGACTGTGTGTGTCCGAGAGCGAGCGACTGTGTGTGTCCGAGAGCGAGCGACTGTGTGTGTCCGAGAGCGAGCGACTGTGTGTGTCCGAGAGCGAGCGACTGTGTGTGTCCGAGAGCGAGCGACTGTGTGTGTCCGAGAGCGAGCGACTGTGTGTGTCCGAGAGCGAGCGACTGTGTGTGTCCGAGAGCGAGCGACTGTGTGTGTCCGAGAGCGAGCGACTGTGTGTGTCCGAGAGCGAGCGACTGTGTGTGTCCGAGAGCGAGCGACTGTGTGTGTACAAGCCTCAGTGAACTTTGTGCACTTTAAGTCACGTATAAAGACTCTGGGGTAATGAAGTGTATATTCATGGTGCTCAGTGCTTGCTGAACTAAAGTGCTCTCAGTCATGACACTTTCTCTGCCTGCTCATTTCACTGAAGAAAATGAGCATCGTATCAGACAGGTACCTGGTACCAGTATGGGTATTGAGGCATCGTTATTCAGCTCACTGCTAATAGAAATTCTTATTTCTTAGGGCTGGTTTTAGCTCCATCTGTATGGTCTGGTTTTAGCTACATGTCATATTGCTTGCTTGGTAATATAAATAGCTGTGACATGTGGGATTAGAGTTAATGTGCTAAGCTGAACCACGCTGTCTGGAGGAATAATACGGTAATTATGACACTCCTCTGCTCTCTCGATCTGCCTGATCAATCCTGATGCCTTACTTCTGCTTGGAGTCTCATCACTGCTGAGGGCAGCTCCACATGGACAGCCTGGAGATAGCTGGGATTGCTGTAGATTATAGCACTTAGAAACCATGCCGATGGCTTTAGGACTGCAGTAACCACTTCTCACATCCATTAGACTTCATTTTAAAACTAGAATGACTTTCCTATTTAGACAGCTGCACTTTTTGAACATATAGCACGCAGTAATCTTTTCACCCAGATAAGGATGTGTTTCCTTTTGAGTCTGGTTCCTCTCAAGGTTACTTCCTCATAGCGTCTCTCAAATCTATTGCCTTAATTTATATGTTTCTGTGACGCTGTTTTGTGACTTTGTCCGTTGTTATAAGCTCTATACATATAAAAAGGATTTGAATTGAATTGTTTGAGAGATTAATTAGTATAGCAGAGATCTTGGCCTGAAGCCGTGCTGAAACGAGATCCTGATCCCATCACATGCTGATTGTACGTTCACGCCACTGTGAGTAAATGAACAGTTACCATTGTTGTCAGTGAGAGCATTAGCATCTTGTGCTTTGCTGATATAATCACTGCCAGGGTGAGTAAACAATTGTAGGTTCATTCAAATTTCTGGCTGTTTTGCCCTTTTTGCTCTCAGCTCAGTTGTATGATGCCTGAAGACTGCTACCAGTTTCTCAGCAGTGAAGCTCTGGGGTGCAGTTTGGGAAATCACTGTGAGTGCTATTAGGAAATCCATTTGGTGATGAAAGGTTACTTCCTCCATATATTGCTTTCGGTTTTCATTCCATTTTTCTTTACTTTTCTCTACTGTTTATAATTTTATATTTTGTTGTTGTGTGCGGATTTAAATCACAAAACATTGCTTCCAAAATAATACAGTTAGTAACCTTTAATAAACATAGAACCTAGGCATGGCCTATTGATTAAGGTATCAGTGATCTATACATTGTTAGCTGTTAAATTTCATTTTGCATCTTAATGTTATGTAACCACCGTGCCCCCTAAATTATACATAATTATACATAATATTAGAATATTATGTATAATTATGTATAATTTAGGGGGCACGGTGGCTTACTGGTTAGAACGTTCACCTCACACCTTCAGGGTTGGGGGTTCGATTCCCGCATCCGCCTTGTGTGTGTGGAGTTTTCATGTTCTCCCCGTGCCTCGGGGGTTTCCTCCGGGTACTCCGGTTTCCCCCTGGTCCAAAGACATGCATGGTAGGTTGATTGACATTGATTGGTTGAATGAGAGTGTGTGTGCCCTGCGATGGGTTGGCACTCCATCCAGGGTGTATCCTGCCTTGATGCCCGATGACCCGAGGTAGTTCGGATAAGCGGTAGAAAATGAGTGAGTGAGATGTATAATTTAGTTGTTGTAGTCTACATGTATTATATTGTACATATATAATGTAACCAAAGCGAGCACTAAAGGTGTGTCCCAAATCACATACTTTCAAAATCCCAAAAAGAAGTTTCAAAAGTGTGGAATGTTGGACACTTCATACACTTAACGCTTGTAGCTCTGCTTACATAGCGGAAGGGGGGCTATCAGGGGGCGGGGCTATTTCAGTACGGCCAACAACAGTCTATTAGACAAGAAATCTCCGAAATGAAAACTAACCCACGTTCTGTGATTTCTTTTTCAACATTAGAAAAATTATTTATATTCCATTAATGCTAGCAGCATCTAATTACATGCATTTGAAACAACTTATACTTCCTGTAAGTGTCAATCTGTTAGTGTTCTATTTCAGTTGATACTACTAGTAGTGTACATAGTGGATATTAGGGTAAGCACAGTGAGGTGGTTTGTTTAAACGAACAGGCTACATATTAAACTAGTTTTAAAAATGCTTAAGTACTCAGTATGGAATTTGAAATGGAACTCATGCGGTCCTGCGACCCGGCACATGATGTAAGCTATAGGGTTGTAGACATTTGGCCTGTTAGTGATTAAACTGATTTTGGTCTTGTAGCGTGACCATGTCTGCTGCATCAGTGCTTGGACCCCTGCTGAAGTGATCCAGCAGAGGGGTTTGATTATGATTAAACTAAAGTGCCATTATATATCTACTTATTGTAAATTAATAATAACTTGCAGACCTGCCACAATTAAAATAAGTGTTAATTATTCTGCTGTTATTTATGTGGTTCATTTATTTAAAGTAAGATACATAATTGTTTATCATACTGCTAATACTACAGTTTAATCCACACCCTAACGGCAAGCTGGAACCTGTGAGAGGTCCGAATGCTCCCACAATAAAGTTCTGCGCATCATTGTGCAGTTTCAGCATCACCAAGGTTGTTAATTTACTGATAAATTATGTTGTATTAAACACTGACAGTCACCAGCTTATTGACAATTTCATTCCTCCAGCTGTGTTTCCAGCCCGTCTTGTTCCTGATGGTCACATAATTATTACACCGTAAAAAAATTTCCACAGAAAATATTTAAGCTAAGTGATAATAAATGGTATCCTTTTGTTTTTGACCAAAAGCTAACTGCTGAACGTTTCCCATCAAATAATGCATAACATCATAGTATTTGATTCTAATCATTTCAGTTGAATTGTGATTTTGAAGCAGTGGTTATCAGGAACACTGTTTGCTTTATGGTTCTATGCCACTGATGCACCATTACCCAGTCTGTGCTGCCTGCCTCGTTACCTGATTTTTTTCCACCGGCCTTGTTACCTGATACGTGTTGCCTGCCTCATTATCGGATCTGCGGCGCCTGCCTCAGCACCCGATCTGCTTCACCCGCCTTGTTACCCAATCTGTGTTGCCTGCCTTGTTTCTGCTGTGGTTCACTGCCTAAACTTTAACTTAGACGATTTATACTGTGTGTCATCAACATTGTATGCTGCTTGTTTTGCAAAAAAACCTCAGTGAACACAAATACCTGTCTGTGCGTGTTTGTTTTGTGATGTCATAAGGGCCATATTTACCATAATGCCAATAATTTATGTTATGCGTCCTTTAAGAGAAAAAAACTTGAAATGAAGCGATGAACTTCAGCATTAATCCAATATAGCGCATGAAATAATTCTAAATATTCAGAGTCTGTTGTAGTTTTAGTCATGGATTTAATATATATTAATACGTTAGACAACTAACATTTAAAAAAGTGTCAATTATGGCATTAATTTAATGGTTGTTAATTAAGGTTTATTAATGCTCATGTTCATGATTTGTTCATGTTTAATAATGCAGAAGATAACATTAATTAGAGGAACTGTAAAGAGTTTACAGCTTTTATTTTTAGTGCATAATAACATTTATATGGTGCAGTAAATGCTTTGCTTGTCTATAATTAATGCTTTGTACAAGGTCACACACTAAGGCTGCTTGTTTAAAAGCTGTAAATGATTCTTTTATTTGCTTTGACCCATGGAAGAGCATTTTTCTAGGAAATGTCATCTGTTACTTTGGGCTCTTTAGTACTTTAAATGTGGACTCCGATTGTCCAAAGAAAAATCGTTTGTCTTAGTTGGACCAGCTGAACCCAGAGCCCTCATTCATGTATGTGGATGTGTGTGTTTGTGTTTGTGTGCGTATGCCAGTGTCTGCTTGTCCAGCAGTGCTGCTGTGGACAACACTGGGTCCTTTGTGAGAGTATGTGGGTGAGAGACTGCATGCAAGGTGGTAAGTGTTGGTTAAAGGAGCGAGGCCATGTGTAACCCTGTGTGTGAGAGCGTGTGTGTGAGAGCGTGTGTGTGAGAGCGTGTGTGTGAGAGCGTGTGTGTGAGAGGGGGGTGTGTGTGAGGGGGTGTGTGTGTGAGTGTGTGTGAGGGGGGGTGTGTGTGTGAGGGGGTGTGTGTGTGTGGGGGTGTGTGTGAGAGGGGGTGTGTGTGTGAGGGGGTGTGTGAGAGGGGGTGTGTGTGAGTGTGTGTGAGAGGGGGTGTGTGTGTGTGAGAGGGGGTGAGTGTGTGTGAGAGGGGGTGAGTGTGTGTGAGAGGGGGTGAGTGTGTGTGAGAGGGGGTGTGTGTGTGTGAGAGGGGGTGTGTGTGTGTGTGTGTGTGTGTGTGAGTGGGGGTGTGTGTGTGTGAGAGGGGGTGTGTGTGTGTGAGAGACGGCGTGTGTGTGTGTGTGTGGGGGGGTGTGTGTGTGTGTGAGAGGGGGTGTGTGTGTGTGTGAGAGGGGGTGTGTGTGTGTGTGAGAGGGGGTGTGTGTGTGTGTGAGAGGGGGTGTGTGTGTGTGTGAGAGGGGGTGTGTGTGTGTGTGTGAGAGGGGGTGTGTGTGTGTGTGAGAGGGGGTGTGTGTGTGTGAGAGGGTGGGTGTGTGTGTGTGTGTGAGAGGGGGTGTGTGAGAGGGGGTGTGTGAGAGGGGGTGTGTGAGAGGGGGTGTGTGAGAGAGGGTGTGTGAGAGAGGGTGTGTGAGAGAGAGGGTGTGTGAGTGAGAGGGTGTGTGAGTGAGAGGGTGTGTGAGTGAGAGGGTGTGTGAGTGAGAGGGTGTGTGAGTGAGAGGGTGTGTGAGTGAGAGTGAGTGTGTGTGTGAGTGAGTGTGTGTTTACTGCTCAGTGTGTTTAAGGTTTTAGTTTGGCTGCAACTGAAGTATCTGAACACTCTGGTACAAGTCATGATTTCCAATTAGACCAGAAGTAGAAGTTTGGCTACTTATGTATGTTTGCTCCATAATGTGGTGCATAAGAGAAATATTTACTGTCCTATTGATTCATCACTTTTTGCTTTTGTGATGTGGCATTTTTAAATGGGTCAAAAATATAATTCTGGGAAGAACATGTAACGTGTGAGGTAGAATTAGTGTTTCCCTGAAATAAATACAGGAAAAGGCTAAAGGTTGCTTAACCCACGTGTCTTAAATAGAGAAAAGGTATTTAGCTCCATTTTACAATTGATCCACAAACACAAAGAAACCCAACAAACAGAAATATTTAAGTTAGAAATAAACTAATCCTGCAGCACTGAGGCAGAAATATTTTCAAAATATTTTGAAAATAGTCCAAAGAAGAAAAAAAAGACATAGATGCCAGGGTATAAATTGCATGTCAAAATCCAGGGAAAATATTCAGAATGAGCAAATAAAGTTTTTTAAACAGATACTAATTAAAAGTGCACTTTTCTTTAATTATTGATTATTTTATTTTAGTATATCAGTGGTTTACTCTGGTATTCAGCGTTATTTTTGATTCATCCCAGTGACACAGAGTCATTTGATTCGATTCACCAAAAAAGATTTATATTGATTTGTTCAGTGACCCTTGTTGTTTTTGTTATGAAATGTGCATGACTAGAAATCTACTGAGACTTGAAAAATGGCATTTATTCTATACTTTGCAAACTACTCAATCTGAAGAGGTGATATTTATTGTGTAAGGTCATCAATCAGTACATATTCATAAATTGTCATTATACTTTGTGCAGAGATATAAAACTTTTTCTAGCCCCTTGCTACCCTTCTCCCCTCATATTAAATGAATGAATAACATCATTCAATAATAAAAATATTAATCAGTCAGCAACTGAGTTTTGTTTCCTTCAGTTTGTACTGAACCACATATCAAATTCATACTGAATCAATACAGCTCTTGTTCAGACTCAACTCAGACTCATGCTCATTAAGAGGTTTGTTAAGTCATCTATCTGTTTTACACGGCTGAGAATTAAGTGAACGAAAAATATATGGATTAAAAGAAAATGATTCGTTCACTTAAAAGATTTATTCAGAATTTGAAGAATCACTACGCTGATTCATGCTTTCTTGCATATCTCTGCTTGATTACTTTTCACTTTTAATTATAATATTGTGACATATTGCTGAAAGAACACCGTTTTGATGATTTGTAGTAAATTGTGTTTGCATGCAATCGTTTCTGATATTTTTGCAATGCAACAAACCTGATAAATAAATCCAATAAGCCGTTATTAGCTGGATGTTGTACTGTGATGAGTTTCCTGATTTTTGGAAAGATGTTATAGTTCTCTAGTTTACAGAAAGCTCCACAGGGCATCTGCTTGAGACTGATGAAGAAACTTGTGTGATGTAGCCGAAGTTGGGGAACTGCAAAATGCATGCATAAATAAATAAATAAAGCCTTTTCTAGCAGCTCTGGTTCAAACGTAGATGTATAAAGCGGTGTTGTGTTACACAAATATCAGGAAGAAAACTAGTAATCTGATGGAGCTGGAATAGATCTGTCAGGACGGATGAGGAATGAATATTACAACAGAGAGGATCCAAATCTGTACTGCAACACGATCTTACAGAAGGCCGCTTTATAGTGCACTCAGCATTAAGCAGACTATCAAATTCAGCAAGATTTCCATTGTGTTCAGTGGTTTGTAAGGACACCGCCTAATCTCACACGTTCCTAATGAGAAGTTTCTGCTGCTGACGAATGTACTTCCATGCATGCTGCCTTGTTCCTGACAGAAAAAACTGGCTGTGTTTAGGAAACTGGATCACTTTCAACCTGGGGAACTAGACCAGCATCAATCTCCATGCGGCAAGATCACCTGGACAGACAGGACGCTAGCTGGTCACTTTGTGGTATAATATTGTACTTGCAGACATCCATAGATGAGCTAGCTATTTTGCCCCTGCATTATTCTCACTGATATTGCACGTCCCTCTGGGAGATTGGCAAGCACAGGCCTTTTCATGTCCTGACCCAGAGTCTATGGACGTGTTTTAGCACCGGCTCAGCAGTCTAGCAGTCTTGTATAATAGGACATTGAATTTAAACAAAATGTATGTACCGTAAAACTTCAAATAATAGCCGAGTCCCAAATAGACGCTTGTCTCTTTTAAACGCCTGGTGTGACGACAGGTTTGGGTAAATAAAGGCCGGTCTCAAATAGAGGCCGGGTCTGTTTTTTAGTATCGGGTTGTATTTGATCTTCTAAAACCCCTCAGATCGTCTGTTCTATGTTTTGATTAGATTTCACGTGACAGACGCAACCGTTCATGAACGACTCATCACTATGGCAACATAACAAAGAGGTTAACGAACTTTCTTTTAGTATTCAGTTTTTCTTAATTCTCTCAATACCACCATGGAGACAAAAAGAAAAAAGTATGATTTGACATTTAAGCTGACAGTTGTCAAATTTGGCGAAAAAATTTCGGGAGAAGCAGCGGCAAGACATTTCTCGGTTGATCCAAAGAGAGTGCGAGAATGGCGTAAAAATAAAGCTGAACTGCAACGTCTGTCCGGGGCCAGACTGCGAGGTGGAGGGCGGAAGAAGGCGACGACTTTTCAGTCAGAAGACGCACAACTATAAATTATAAATAAAACGTAATATAATGTGGTAACCTCCTACTGTCATGCTTGAACATCTCAACACTAAATTAAAGGCCTGTCTCTTATAGACGCCTGTTTCAAATACAAGCCGGTGCAGTTCGGCGATTGGGGTAAATAGAAGCCCGGGCTATTATTTGAAGTTTTATGGTATACAAAGTGAAAGATCCACATTCAAAAGTTTAAGTGGTAAACAATTCCACTTTGTTAAAGTGACATAAACAAACGGCAAGATGATCTGATGAAGATGATATTTTTGGCCTCAATATCATCATATCTTACCACTTACATTTTGTCTTTAAAAACTAAATCAGAAAACAACTAAAATTTATTACAGAATTGTTAAATTAAGAAGTATAGATGTACATCACAGCGTATCTGATCCTGAAATTTGAGGATCTGATCCTTGTGTATGAGTGTGGTGTTTTTGAAAAAATATATATTTAATCGTATTTTTTAATTCATTCATTTCTTTTTAATTAGTCATGGTTTCTGTGTTGGTGGCATTGTACAAATCGATGGCTGTTGTGATGATGTGCACGATTGTTGTGTTGACCTGCGCAACAGCGTCTGGTTTGAGAGGTTAGAAATGCTCCATCAGCTGCACCGGGCCCCTTGTGAACAGGCCTTTGATCATCTGTCTCAGGAATAAATATCACTCATTTTAACTAAAACTTTTTTATGAATAGTAAACAAGTTGTTTATAAATCTATTAGAAAACTACACACTTTTTACTGTGTTTATTCTCTCAGGTTATTAAAACAATTGAGCAATCATACTGTTTTATTCCACTTTTATTAACTGAGTTTCTCACACTGCTGTGGTCTGATGAGCTGAAATAAAAAGCCCTTTTGGGTCACATACAGTCTCGTCTGCTTCCACAGCTCTCTGTTATATAGTGAATAAATTGTAGTCTAATGACATCAGGGAGTTTTCTGGTTTATCACTGTTTTTGAGCAGTTGTTGAAGGGGACAGTCCTCTGGATGTTCAGCATCAGTTTAGTAACATGTCCCTAGTCACATTGTGCTTGTCTGTGTAACCTGAGGGAAGTCATTTCACAGGCCAGTAAGCAGATGGAAACACTAATAGTGACTGGGTTACTCTCTTGGCCTGGACTCCAAGATGAGCTGCTGAAAGCCAGAACGCGTGCTCTGTGTGTGTGTCCCTCTGTGTGTGTGTGTCCCTCTGTGTGTGTGTGTCCCTCTGTGTGTGTGTGTCCCTCTGTGTGTGTGTGTCCCTCTGTGTGTGTGTGTCCCTCTGTGTGTGTGTGTCCCTCTGTGTGTGTGTGTCCCTCTGTGTGTGTGTGTCCCTCTGTGTGTGTGTCCCTCTGTGTGTGTGTCCCTCTGTGTGTGTGTCCCTCTGTGTGTGTCCCTCTGTGTGTGTCCCTCTGTGTGTGTCCCTCTGTGTGTGTCCCTCTGTGTGTGTCCCTCTGTGTGTCGCCCTCTGTGTGTCGCCCTCTGTGTGTCGCCCTCTGTGTGTGTGTGTCGCCCTCTGTGTGTGCGTGTCGCCCTCTCTGTGTGTGGGTCGTCCTCTGTGTGTGTGTGTCGCCCTCTGTGTGTGTGTGTCGCCCTCTGTGTGTGTGCGTCGCCCTCTGTGTGTGTGCGTCGCCCTCTGTGTGTGTGCGTCGCCCTCTGTGTGTGTGCGTCGCCCTCTGTGTGTGTGCGTCGCCCTCTGTGTGTGTGCGTCGCCCTCTGTGTGTGTGCGTCGCCCTCTGTGTGTGTGAGTCGCCCTCTGTGTGTGTGTGTGTGTCGCCCTCTGTGTGTGTGTGTCGCCCTCTGTGTGTGTGTGTCGCCCTCTGTGTGTGTGTGTGTGTCGCCCTCTGTGTATGTGTGTGTGTGTGTCGCCCTGTGTGTGTGTGTGTCGCCCTGTGTGTGTGTGTCGTGTGTGTGTGTGTCGCCCTGTGTGTGTGAGTGTCGCCCTGTGTGTGTGAGTGTCGCCCTGTGTGTGTGAGTGTCGCCCTGTGTGTGTGAGTGTCGCCCTCTGTGTGTGTGTGTCGCCCTCTGTGTGTGTGTGTCGCCCTCTGTGTGTGTGTGTCGCCCTCTGTGTGTGTGTCGCCCTCTGTGTGTGTGTGTGTCGCCCTCTGTGTGTGTGTGTCGCCCTCTGTGTGTGTGTGTCGCCCTCTGTGTGTGTGTGTCGCCCTCTGTGTGTGTGTGTCGCCCTCTGTGTGTGTGTCGCCCTCTGTGTGTGTGTGTCGCCCTCTGTGTGTGTGTCGCCCTCTGTGTGTGTGTGTCGCCCTCTGTGTGTGTGTGTCGCCCTCTGTGTGTGTGTGTCGCCCTCTGTGTGTGTGTGTCGCCCTCTGTGTGTGTGTGTCGCCCTCTGTGTGTGTGTGTCGCCCTCTGTGTGTGTGTGTCGCCCTCTGTGTGTGTGTGTCGCCCTCTGTGTGTGTGTGTCGCCCTCTGTGTGTGTGTGTCGCCCTCTGTGTGTGTGTGTCGCCCTCTGTGTGTGTGTCGCCCTCTGTGTGTGTGTCGCCCTCTGTGTGTGTCGCCCTCTGTGTGTGTGTGTGTCGCCCTCTGTGTGTGTGTCGCCCTGTGTGTGTGTGTGTCGCCCTGTGTGTGTGTGTCGCCCTGTGTGTGTGTGTCGCCCTCTGTGTGTGTGTGTCGCCCTCTGTGTGTGTGTGTCGCCCTCTGTGTGTGTGTCGCCCTCTGTGTGTCGCCCTCTGTGTGTCGCCCTCTGTGTGTCGCCCTCTGTGTGTCGCCCTCTGTGTGTCGCCCTCTGTGTGTCGCCCTCTGTGTGTGTGTGTGTCGCCCTCTGTGTGTGTGTGTCGCCCTCTGTGTGTGTCGCCCTCTGTGTGTGTCGCCCTCTGTGTGTGTCGCCCTCTGTGTGTGTCGCCCTCTGTGTGTGTCGCCCTCTGTGTGTGTCGCCCTCTGTGTGTGTGTGTCGCCCTCTGTGTGTGTGTGTCGCCCTCTGTGTGTGTGTCGCCCTCTGTGTGTGTGTCGCCCTCTGTGTGTGTCGCCCTCTGTGTGTGTCGCCCTCTGTGTGTGTCGCCCTCTGTGTGTGTGTCGCCCTCTGTGTGTGTGTCGCCCTCTGTGTGTGTCGCCCTCTGTGTGTGTCGCCCTCTGTGTGTGTGTGTCGCCCTCTGTGTGTGTGTGTCGCCCTCTGTGTGTGTGTGTCGCCCTCTGTGTGTGTGTGTCGCCCTCTGTGTGTGTGTGTGTCGCCCTCTGTGTGTGTGTGTCGCCCTCTGTGTGTGTGTGTCGCCCTCTGTGTGTGTGTGTCGCCCTCTGTGTGTGTGTGTCGCCCTCTGTGTGTGTGTGTGTCGCCCTCTGTGTGTGTGTGTGTCGCCCTCTGTGTGTGTGTGTGTCGCCCTCTGTGTGTGTGTGTCGCCCTCTGTGTGTGTGTGTCGCCCTCTGTGTGTGTGTGTCGCCCTCTGTGTGTGTGTGTCGCCCTCTGTGTGTGTGTGTGTCGCCCTCTGTGTGTGTGTGTGTCGCCCTCTGTGTGTGTGTGTCGCCCTCTGTGTGTGTGTGTGTGTGTGTGTCGCCCTCTGTGTGTGTGTGTGTCGCCCTCTGTGTGTGTGTGTCGCCCTCTGTGTGTGTGTGTGTGTCGCCCTCTGTGTGTGTGTGTGTCGCCCTCTGTGTGTGTGTGTGTCGCCCTCTGTGTGTGTGTGTGTGTCGCCCTCTGTGTGTGTGTGTGTCGCCCTCTGTGTGTGTGTGTGTCGCCCTCTGTGTGTGTGTGTGTCGCCCTCTGTGTGTGTGTGTGTCGCCCTCTGTGTGTGTGTGTGTCGCCCTCTGTGTGTGTGTGTGTCGCCCTCTGTGTGTGTGTGTGTCGCCCTCTGTGTGTGTGTGTGTCGCCCTCTGTGTGTGTGTGTGTCGCCCTCTGTGTGTGTGTGTGTCGCCCTCTGTGTGTGTGTGTGTGTCGCCCTCTGTGTGTGTGTGCGTGTCGCCCTCTGTGTGTGTGTGCGTGTCGCCCTCTGTGTGTGTGTGCGTGTCGCCCTCTGTGTGTGTGTGCGTGTCGCCCTCTGTGTGTGTGTGCGTGTCGCCCTCTGTGTGTGTGTGCGTGTCGCCCTCTGTGTGTGTGTGCGTGTCGCCCTCTGTGTGTGTGTGCGTGTCGCCCTCTGTGTGTGTGTGCGTGTCGCCCTCTGTGTGTGTGTGCGTGTCGCCCTCTGTGTGTGTGTGCGTGTCGCCCTCTGTGTGTGTGTGCGTGTCGCCCTCTGTGTGTGTGTGCGTGTCGCCCTCTGTGTGTGTGTGCGTGTCGCCCTCTGTGTGTGTGTGCGTGTCGCCCTCTGTGTGTGTGTGCGTGTCGCCCTCTGTGTGTGTGTGCGTGTCGCCCTCTGTGTGTGTGTGCGTGTCGCCCTCTGTGTGTGTGTGCGTGTCGCCCTCTGTGTGTGTGTGCGTGTCGCCCTCTGTGTGTGTGTGCGTGTCGCCCTCTGTGTGTGTGTGCGTGTCGCCCTCTGTGTGTGTGTGCGTGTCGCCCTCTGTGTGTGTGTGCGTGTCGCCCTCTGTGTGTGTGTGCGTGTCGCCCTCTGTGTGTGTGTGCGTGTCGCCCTCTGTGTGTGTGTGCGTGTCGCCCTCTGTGTGTGTGTGCGTGTCGCCCTCTGTGTGTGTGTGCGTGTCGCCCTCTGTGTGTGTGTGCGTGTCGCCCTCTGTGTGTGTGTGCGTGTCGCCCTCTGTGTGTGTGTGCGTGTCGCCCTCTGTGTGTGTGTGCGTGTCGCCCTCTGTGTGTGTGTGCGTGTCGCCCTCTGTGTGTGTGTGCGTGTCGCCCTCTGTGTGTGTGCGTGTCGCCCTCTGTGTGTGTGCGTGTCGCCCTCTGTGTGTGTGTGCGTGTCGCCCTCTGTGTGTGTGTGCGTGTCGCCCTCTGTGTGTGTGTGCGTGTCGCCCTCTGTGTGTGTGTGTGCGTGTCTCGCCCTCTGTGTGTGTGTGCGTGTCTCGCCCTCTGTGTGTGTGTGCGTGTCTCGCCCTCTGTGTGTGTGTGCGTGTCTCGCCCTCTGTGTGTGTGTGCGTGTCTCGCCCTCTGTGTGTGTGTGCGTGTCTCGCCCTCTGTGTGTGTGCGTGTCTCGCCCTCTGTGTGTGTGCGTGTCTCGCCCTCTGTGTGTGTGCGTGTCTCGCCCTCTGTGTGTGTGCGTGTCTCGCCCTCTGTGTGTGCGTGTCTCGCCCTCTGTGTGTGTGCGTGTCTCGCCCTCTGTGTGTGTGCGTGTCTCGCCCTCTGTGTGTGTGCGTGTCTCGCCCTCTGTGTGTGTGCGTGTCTCGCCCTCTGTGTGTGTGCGTGTCTCGCCCTCTGTGTGTGTGCGCGTGGCCCTCTGTGTGTGTGTGCGTGTCTTGCCCTCTGTGTGTGTGTGTCCCTTGCCCTCTGTGTGTGTGTGTCCCTCTGTGTGTGTGTGTGTGTGGCCCTCTGTGTGTGTGTGTCCCTGTCCCTCTGTGTGTGTGTGTGTGTGTGTGTGTGTGTGTGTCCCTCTGTGTGTGTGTGTGTCCCTCTGTGTGTGTGTGTGTCCCCCTCTGTGTGTGTGTCCCCCTCTGTGTGTGTGTCCCCCTCTGTGTGTGTGTGTCCCTCTGTGTGTGCGTGTGTGTGTGTGTGTGTGTGTGTGTCCTCACAGGTTAATCCCTGGAACTCTTTTATTGAATCAAATGTAGATTATGTAGGAAATACACATTTGTTACCCTTTTAGCAATAAACAATGCAAAATAAAAACAAAGATTTTTTTATGTCTCGTAGACAATTACCCAACATCCATGTGCCAATCAGAATGAAGAACTGAGCAGCACTGTGGTTTAAGACCTGCTAGAGTATTGTGAAGACATGCTGAATGAGACACATGGACTGTGAAGAGTAAGTTGCCCTGTGAACCATCTGTCGAGTGTAGATTGTTTGAGAAAGGCCTCTTAAATGTTCACTGATCTGGAAGTGAACTTGCAGATGCTGTTCAGTTAAATGAAAAACTGCACTTGGAGCTTTTAATTGGTGTCTTGTTTCCTCTCAGACTGCTTGAATGTGTTCAGTGAAATATTCTTTCACATATTACCATTTGACTTATTCTTCTCCTGCACACAATGTCTCCCATTACTTTGCTCCTTCTTCTGAACACTTCTTTACTCAGGTGATTTTTCCTCATGCTCTTCTGTGTGTTTCTTCTCTAGGTGTGTGAGCAGTGGTTCATGATGCACAGCTAATGCAGGCCTGGCTGCCTCTCTGTCTGCAGTAGATTCATGGCAGCATTAGGGGTAAGATTACACCAACTTACATAACCATGTTTTTTTTTATATCCACTGATGAAGAATCACCTCAGAATGACCTCACAGTGTCTTTTCACACTGGGGGAGGGGAGGGGGGATGCGGTGAGTCATGGTGGGGGGTGGGGGTGGGGGGTGGGGTTGGAGGTCTGATTCTGATTACACAAATCAGAATCAGAATCAGGTTTATTGTCCAAGAGTCAAGGAATTTGGTTCCAGCTGTTTGTGCCTCTTAAAAGTACAGACATAAACAACACTGTGCTATACATTTAGCTTGGGCTTCACAAGACAAGAGCAAACAGACTATACAGGAAATCTAGGAGACTATATATCATGGCAGAGGTAATGTAAGCGCTGTACAGCAGATTAAATGCGTGTAGTTTGTGTCTTGGGAAAACCTTGTACTGCAAAGTGTGGAAAAAATGGGAAGAAAGTGGTGGTGTTTTTTTTTAAATAATACAAAATAAAAAAAAGTACTTTCACTGGCCACTTTAAGAAAACCTGTGCACTGCTTATTCTTATGTTTCTCTAGTCAGCCAATCACATAGCAGCAGCAGAACATGGGATAAATTTGACCTTAGATTTATTGTTAGTACCAGATCTTACATTTCCTTTTTATTATTATTATTATTATTATTATTATTATTATTATTCATTGAACCAGTGAATTACAGCTACATTCTGAAAGTTATGTGCATGTAGTTTAAAACAATGAGCTGCATTTCTAAAGATTACTGCTCGCTTATTTATAATAGGGAAAATAGGGAATTATCCATCAATTAATAATTATAAAATAATTGATTTTTTTGTATTATTTTTTTATTTTTTATTTACCTTTTTATTATTGATTTATTTTCCATTTTAATATTTGTGGCAGTTACCCTCCATGTATGAGCAGACGGGACAAAGCCTGAAAAGCCGTCTTTTGCAGCCATCTGTCTCAGATCTAAATGCAGTATAAATCACATACATGCTGTGTTTTCTGTGTGTCCCTTAAACTCCACTGTACTTTAAAGCTGACCGGCAGAGCAGATCAGATCAGTATGGTGTATGGGCAAACCTCTGAAATATCAGTATCTCTGTCTTTCTATCACAAGGCAAATGGCTTCCACTGCTAAATAACGAGAAACAAAAATTAAACAGGTTTGTGTCTGTAATTTATTTGTACATTTGAGGTTTTTTCCCCTTCTTATTTGTTGTGTAGAACCCCGAGATGCTCACAAGGAAGATTAAACTGTGGGACATAAATGCCCACATTACCTGTCGTCTGTGTGAGGGGTACCTGATCGATGCCACCACCGTCACAGAGTGCTTACACACATGTGAGTGTACACACACACACACACAAACATTCTATATTATATTCAGTATTTGTTATTAGTATTTTGACTGTGTGAAGTGGTTGCTTAGCATGATATATTTACATTTACATGTTGTTTTTTTCTTTACTTTGTGTAATAACAGAAACTGCCAGCTTATTAGGTACAACCACTACTCGATAGTATGTCTGCATCTATACACATTTTCCCCACCTTTACATGAATCATGGGAGCTTTGTTTATTTTGGGAGCTTGGTCATTCTCACGACAACTCTGATATTGACATGGTAGTGGTGTGATGGTGTGTGTGTTCTCATCTGGCTTGAGGACAGTTTGGAAACCAAAAATATGCAGCATTCGGCTGGATAATAATAAACCACACATTCCCAGTCCACACGTGGATTAGTTTCCAACTGAACACTTTCAGGAACTAAGAAGGACAGTGTTTGATGGTATAATCGTGCTACACCACACACACTACCATGTTTGGGGTAATTGTACTTATTTAATTGTGCCTGTGTCTATTCAGACATTAATAGAAACATTAATAGAGACATGAAAAACCCACATAATCCTTTTGTAGCACTTTTTTTTTAATAAACAGTAGAGGGGGCCCTTGTGCCACTCGTGAATATAATCAGCACAGGCTCTGATGGACTGACTTTTACCTGGGAGGAAAGGAAAGAACGGTTCCGTAACAAGAGAACCCAAATTGTCAGCCATGACGCAGCGACTCGTTCCTTTCTCAGGGAACCGGGTTGCATGTGTAACCTGGTGTAGTTTTATGTCACGTCTCTTGTTTTTTTAAACTCCACAACAGAATCAGCCGACATGTCCTATATCTCCAGCTGCACCACGCTGTTTTGTCATGTGTGCATACCTTTACTCACATGTAGTATATTAGTATGTGTTTTCTTATTGTGTATGTGTGTGTGTGTGTGTGTGTGTGTGTGCGCAGTCTGCAGGAGCTGTTTAGTGAAATACCTGGAAGAAAACAACACATGTCCCACGTGTAGGATTGTCATTCACCAGAGCCACCCACTGCAGTATATCGGGTGAGTGTGTAATGCAGCAACCAGAAACGACCAACACAACACAAACACACACACACACACACAGCATGCAGATGACTTCTGACAGAATACAGCTCATCAAAGCGTGATAGGGAGTCATGTTCTCAGCTGTTATATGCTACATTCTCTGTTCTCTCTTCACTTAAATGAAAGTGATGTGCAATTAAATGTGCATAAAAAATGAATAGTGGATGTAGTCTTCCTAGCCTTATCTTTTGCCCTTTCTCTCTGTCTGACTCTGTGTTTGTCCCACTGTTTGTACTTTGTAGGCATGATGATGAAAACTCTTAAAGCATTAGAGCTATAAGTGCTGCAATGAGAATAAATCGTGCTACTTTTAGAGGCACGGTTGCTTAATGTTTGCGTGGGCAGTGAAAGTCATGATTCATGGGCCCTTTAGTGAGAATACTGACCAAGCAATGATGCTCATTTTGTGGTACAGTTTGATATTTTTTATTGCATATGCAGTTTATTGATACTGTTGTTGCTTCTTCTTGATCATTACGGTTGCACCGGTGAAGGTTAAAGTCAGTTGAACAGATGTTGTTTTTTTTCTGTTGAAGTCTGTTTGATTGAGGTTCATCCATTAGAAACATCTATGGAGCAGCTTGTATCATTTGTGAACTTTTCTGGCCATAAGCTTCGGTATCTGGAGGACTGCAGTCTGACATTTTTGACACACATCTATACAGTGGTTTCTGGATGAAAAAACCCTCAGCAAACCATAATGGTGACACAATGAGGTTTTTTTGGCACGCGACAAGTACAAGGTTCAGATTTTGTAAAATGTTTTAGTTTGAAGCAGTTTTTACAGATAACAAATCACAGACCTTTCTTAGAGACATTGCTCACAACATCCATCAAGGTCATGAAACAAGGCCACAATTTCATGATGTGCTTGAGGCCAAATGCAGTTAATGAGAAATAATTGAAGAGAACTTTGTTATTCCTATTCGAAAGTGGTCACATTGCAATTCTAATAAAGACACGCTCAAGAAGTAAAATTATCAGACCCCCCTTCAAATATATACGTTGACGGCCATAATAAAATGGTGATAGTTTGTCTCAGTTCTAGGTTTGGTTGGCATCAAAGCTGCTAAATGTGCAATTCAGGATCATCTGTTATTCTTTAAGGAAATAAAGCATTAAGAGTGCACCATTAAGAGCACTTATACATCTATTTATGCCCGTAATAAAATACTTGGATGATCTCCAGCGTTCCACCCTATTTTGCAACATATTAAATATTAAAGGCATTAAATATTCACTATGCTGTCCAAATGCACTGCAGGTTCCGACCTGTAGCCTGAAGAGAGTTTGACAGTATGTAAAAATAAAAGGTGGTGATATTTTGAGGCCTGGAACAATGCTACACTCCCCTTAAGAGAGAAGTGTCCTTCCTACATATGCATAATTCATCTGAATTTCCTGTATGTTTTCCACCTGTGCTGTTTGTTCTCTGACAGACAAATCTGTGTTTAAACCAGCCACATCTCACTGAGGCTGAACACACAAAACTCTTTATATATCCATAGTCTGTTGATCATCTTTTTAAATGCCAGACCCCTTCTCATCCCTAGGCCTCCCTGCGCCTGCTGTGGGGCATGACAGCGCTTGCTAATTGGGCTTGTTTTTCCCCAGTGTTCTGCAGTAGCCAGGCTTGACCCAGAGCACAAATACTAACATGCCCAGACATGAACAATACACGCTGTAGAGCCTGTTACAGCCCAGTAGGGGGCCACCAAGACACGTTGAGCTCTAAGCTGCAATCTGCCCTTGGTATGAGTCTGCATTTTGTGTTCTTGACGTGTACATCGCTGTAACACCAGGACTGACTTGAGTGTGTGCCTCAACATGCCCTTTATAAATGCCATTAAATCTGTATAAAAGCCAGCAGTGACTCTTGAATATATATAACACCCTAAAGCAATATGAAAAATCTTTTCATAGAATTTAGCATATATGCAAAATATCTTTATTTATTTATTTTTGCATAAAACAAGCCCATAAGAAAGAATTCTCACTAAAAATAAAGGCCTCATGACTCACTACTGCCCACATAAAACAGATATCAACACTGTTTGTAAAAGAAACATGATTCATTCACAATGCAGTCATAATGCCACAAAATCCTCTGTCATGTCTGATCTGGGATGATATACACACCAGTGTGTGGTTTATCTTGTGTGTATTAACAAACCCTGGCTTTAGAGCTTGTGTACGCTGAATCACAGCTCACACTGCTGATGTAAGATGAGATATTTTCTTCCACTTTCATATATTATCTGGAAACGTCTGGTGTATAGAGTCAGAAAGGCGACCGGATCGCTCTGGTTGTTTTTATGGCAGGCCTGAGGGACTCCCAGCCCTAAGACCTTATGACATGGTAACCGTCTCTCTGAGGAACGCTTCAGTATCAGGTTCCATCATCACAGGCTCAGTGTTTGTGTCTCCAGAGAAGCAACAAGTACAGGGTCAGGCAGGGGCTTAAAAAACAGCTCTACTCTTTTACTGAAGATTCAGGTTATTACTAGAAATTAAAGCCACATTGTACATTATAAACCTGTATGCTACAGCACTGTTCAATTCCTGTTTCTAATTTGATGAAAATGTGTTGATTATCTTATCTAACAAACTTCTCTAACTTCTCTATAACTTATCTGTATCTGTCTATAACGGCTGTTTCGATAGTGGTCCTGTAGTTCCCTTTTTGTTTTCTTTCCTCTTGTCTCTTTGTTTATTTGTGCCATTTGGTTTTATGTTCATCATTTTGTTTATTGCTCAAGAATTTATTGTTATTCAACCATTATTATGTTCTTTCTTTACTTTATTTCAATCAAACCTTTTGTCACTTTTTAATGAACTACCTTGTAAACGTAAATCACCTTAGAAATATAAGCACAATATATAATAAATGCAAGCATTAAATCACCCTTGTGTAATGGAAAAAAAATCAAAATGCATTCGGAGCTGAACTGAGAGCTTGTAGGTTTAATACACCAGTCAATAAACATTGATTTCCCATGTCTGCCAATTATACCACTTTATTTAAAGCATTTATGTTTAATAGATTAAGGAAGCCAATTGTTGATCATGTTTAAATTATGATTAATGTTGCTGCTGAAATAGAAATTCATTATAGTCACATAGATTACTGATCTGTTTATTTTCAGGCTACACTTACATTTATTTCTTACATTTTTTTTATCCTTCTTTTTTTTTCTTGCTTTAATTATCCATGTGCCTCACGTTCCTGTTTCCCTTTCCTCCTCAGCCATGACCGAACAATGCAAGACATTGTCTATAAGCTGGTGCCGGGACTCCAAGAAGGTTTGTGGTATTTCATTATTAATTAAGTTCTTTATTTATTTCTTAATTTATTTAATCTCACACTTCATCATCCTTAATGGACACCCAAACACACGCGCACACACACACACAGTTACTAATGGAGCATCAAGTGGCTTATTTTGTCTTGAATCTCTACATGTTTGTCTGTGCAGCGGAGTTGAAAAAGCAGAGAGATTTCTATCAGAAACTGGGCATGGAGGTTCCCGGGGACATCAAAGGAGAACTGTGCAACATGAAGGCCCACCTGGACCTGCAGCGCAATGGTACATTCCTCTTGCACTGTCTTTCGCTTTCTATCTGCTAGCTGATATAAAACTAAAGTCACAGGAGAGCATCAGTACAGATTGTTAGTATTATTATAGTTCACCTTCAGACAGGAGCATCCATGGCATCTGCTATTTCATCTCCCTCCACCCACGCCCTGTTTTGTTATGTCACTCGGCCCAATTACAGTGCGTGTCTTTTACTGCACAGTAAGTGCGCTGTAGTAGGTGCTAATGGCTTTGTGGATGGCTACCCAGGGGCCTGCCAAGCCTGCAGCCTTAATCGTTGGCCTAATGCGCAAGCCCTACTTTGGTAATTAAGGCTCAAATGGAAGTGGAATTGGTCTCTCATTCCTGACTGTCACAGCACGTTTGGCAGGCCTACGCCTCAGCAAGAAATAGTTCATTTAACCGCTGCACTGCGCCATCAGCTTATGTTTCTGCTTGCTCTGAGACAGAGAAAGAAAAAGACAGACCGATAGGAGATGTGAGATAGGAGGGTGGGGCACTGAGAAGCTCCTTGCTCTGTTTCCACAAAGCTGGATGTTTTGGAAGGCAGCACTAGTGATTAGATGCTCTAACAATGTCTGTACTGCTTGACGGGTGGCTTGAATATGTGCACAGTACATACTGCATATATACATTCATAGTATATTCATGAATATTTGTTATTTATTATGTGAGAGTTTGTCTTTGCCGCAGTACTGCAGTTTTGACATAGGGTAGGAAATAAAAATACATTTTGAATACGTGTCAAGAAAGAAACACGACAGACATCCGTTCATACAAAAGTAATGCACAGACCTCTAGGTGCACACACATCACAGTAAGAGACTAGACAAGAAATCTATTCCATCATTGGGTGAAAGACTTTTAGCTGAGTTACTGTCATCTTTTATTACTCAGGGATGCTCCTGTCCTAGTTCGATCTCCAAATTCTTCCTCGGAAGGGGACTCTGTGTTCCCCCTAATCCCTTTACCATGCTTATTAAAGAAGCCATAAGAGAAGTTCTAAGAGAAGATTAGTCTGTCCTTTACACAGACCCTTGTTGGAGACAGAAATTGGCACAGCATAAACATTCATCCGACCCTCTCAACAGTAACAAGTCCCTTTTTCACAGGAGAATAAGAAATGAGCATGAGGATATTCGGAGTTTCTTCTGGAAGTCATTCCATCAGATTTTGAGATATCTCTGCTTTCATTTTAGGTGAAAGAGAAAAGAGAAAGCAGCCCTCAGTTTTTATTTTAGGTGGAAAAAGGGAAAGAAGACGCCTTTTTTCCACACTTTCCCAATTAGTTCATTCGCTAATTGCCAACCTCTAGCTAACTCTCCCCTAGCACACTATAGCCAGCAACCAGGACGTGCGCTTACTCTTCACTTATCACTTTTCTAACTGCTGCTCATGCTAGAATCAGAGGGTGTTCTTGCACTTTCTTCAGCTCACAGATGCCCATGATTGGTTAGCATCACTCTGATTATCAGTCGAATGAGAGTGTGCCATCCCTCCCACTCAAAAGCCACGGCTACTCTTTAATGATCAATGTTATAAATGTGAACTTGATTAAAGTTAATGTGACCTTGTGTATTAAAAATCATTCATTTTCCTGGCATAGTTGTTGCCATACTTTCCTTTTGGTTATTTGGTCCAGGTGTCTGCCGGAGGTGAAGGACATTTCTTTCCAGACTGATTATTTCCACTTTGTGCTTGCTTGTGGAATGAAGTGCAAATGAATGTGTTTTTCATTAATTAGGCGTGTCTGTGTTTTGTGAGCATTATAAATGTGACTGGGAATCCGTTTGACACAATTGCATTTCGGGGTGGTGCCAGAAACCATGAGAGTCTGAGTTGTTGTTTTTGCCCTACATCTACCGCACCAGCTAAGTGTAAGGCAGGGCAGCAGCCGATAAATAATGAATGCATAAATACGTTGGAATGAATTATAGATGATTCAAAAAGCAAAACAAATACACAGGCACAAGGACCCTAAACAAGCACCTGAATGTAAATATCAGTATATCACATGTGTTTGCTTTGTGCTAGAACAACCTATCCTCAGATCCAAAAAAAAAAAAAAAAAAGGTTCATTCTTCCAAATTCAGCCAAGTTCACCAGAAGAAAGTGAAAAAGATGGTGTTAAAAGCCTGTAAGAGCTTTCTCTGTTCCTGTTTGACTGCTATAAGTAATGAACCCCACACCACAGGTTTCAGCTCATTCACTCTTTTCATAGAAAATCAAGTTGGCAAGAAGCTGCAAAAAAAAAGCTCTTCAAAATGGGCCTTTTATTCCCCCGCTGTACTCATGGCGTGTGCAGGTCCATTAAAGGCTGACTGAACAGAAGGAATCTACACTGACTTAAAAGAGAAAAAATTAATTTACTGTAAAAAAAAAAAAAATGAATACTGAAAATACTGAATAATGAAAAAATATAAATGAAAATTCACATGTGGCTATTAGACTGTAACTTATCAATTCTGTATTTTGTTCTTAAAACCAGGCGACGTAAAATCCGAGGATGCAGCAAAGGATGGAGAGGAGAAACCAGAGGAGGATAACGATTACCATCGTAGTGATGAGCAGGTAAGGACGTGCACATCATCGCTGTTGTTAATTATGTTTAGAAGTGAGCTGCACTGTAACTAAGTCTCTGTAACGTATTTGCTTAGAATTATCGCTAGGGTACCAAGAATAACACACACATAGCTAGATGTAGTGCAGTCCACCTTTTAAAAACCACTGTAAGTTGCCTGCTACTCTACTATTATGATGTGCTTGTTTCTTAATCATTTTCTTTCGTGTTGTCTGAGTTCCTCTGAAACAAAAAAAATTGCAGCTAGCTGGATTTGTCACTAAAGTGAATGTGTGTGTGTGTAAGGTGAACTGTGATACACTGGCAAACCATCCAAAGTGTTATTCCCACTTTGGACGTGCTTTGGGATGTAGACAAGCGGTAAATTATTCCTTTTCTGATGGACTGTATAGCATAGCAGCCTTCAGTGGCATCTGAGAACCTTCAGTGGCATCTGAGAACCTTCAGTCTCGTCTTCAGTAATGTCTTTTGACGTAAAAACATCCGCAGTGTAAATCAGAGCTCAAAGCTTTAGCATGGTTGCTATTGTTGTTGATGTGTAGTGTTAAGTCTAGCATTTTATTGGAAATTACATCATCTCCCCACTAGCTTCACTTTTCATTTAATGGGAACGGACACAGGTACTTGACTGGGATGTTGTACTGCGTTATCCTGGGGAATCTCTCTCTCTGTCTCTATTTACTCTGCAGTACACCACAGTAGGCTCTCTTCATGACACATGCTTATGAGACAGACTGAGTTATTCTCTAGCAAAGGTGGGGAATTTCATGTAACAGCAGGCCTTTACAAAACTCATCCCCTCCTGCAGGTCACTGAGGTATTACTGTTGTCATGATTTCTGTTACATTTGTATCTGTGTGCAACAATTTAAAAGACAAGAAAAATAGCTTTCCTTTACCGTTTTGCAGCTTTGTTTGAACTGGACTTGTGATCTGGAGCTTGTTGTACTTCACTGACGCTGTCAGGAGACTGTTTGGTATTCCATCCCATCTTCAGCCTATCACACTGCTTAATAATGCAGGAAGTGGAGATTGGGGCTGTGAGTGTCATTTTCAGACTCTTTTACTGTCCCTCCAAGGGTGGTGTCTGAGATGTCCTCACACGTCCTGTGTACAGAATACAGAGCAGGATTTCTATTTAGCCGTCTGCTTACTTGTGCACTTTCTGCCTTCTCACTGAATGCATGCCCATGGATATTGCCTGCTGTTTCTAGTGTGCAGTACAAAATAAAATGCTGGTATTAAGAAAAATAATCAGATTCAGCAGTGTGAGATGTGTGTATCGTGGTGTGTGTGGTGTCTCGGTGCACGCAGGAACCTTAACGTTCTGCACTCGCTCAATTCAAAAGCAAAGATATGTGATAACCCCGTGTGTGTGTGTGTGAGAGAGAGTTTTTCTCTTGGAGTTTGCTGAATGCTGAATT
Organism: Tachysurus vachellii; assembly: GCF_030014155.1. NCBI lineage: Eukaryota > Metazoa > Chordata > Actinopteri > Siluriformes > Bagridae > Tachysurus > Tachysurus vachellii. The sequence goes on from NC_083473.1 coordinate 10,309,755, forward strand.
CACATTTTGGCGAGTGTAGTATGTGACTCGGCCAAAGGGAGCAAGATGGAGCATTTGGAGGATGGAGACCAGTGAAAAAGCACATCCATCTGTGTGGGTTGAGTGTTTTTTTTTTTTTTTTTTGCGTGCGTGCGTGCGTGTGTGTATTTGCACGTGCTGGTGTTGGTGATATTTGGCTCCAATTGCTGGTTCAAGGTCGCAGAGCAGGATGGGGGTCTCTCTCTCTCTCTCTCTCTCTCTCTCTCTCACACACACACACACACACACACACACACACACACATACACAAGAAGTGCTTTACAGGCTCCATGAAAATATTTCTTAATGCTAGTATAAAAGGACAAGCTTGAATACAATCAAGCTGTAACGCTGGTTGGGAGAAAAGTCTCATTGTTTACATTTGCATAAGTAAGAAGACCACCTAGGTGACGTGTAGCTGGATAGCAGTGAGTGTTGAGCAGCGAGGGACATTTGGCTATATACATGTACATGCTGAGTTTGTTCGCAAAATGACCTCTGTCAGTTTGGGTCCGTTAGAGAGAGTTTTAAAGTGTGTGTGTCTGTGTGTGTTGGTGAGAGAGATGGAGAGAGCCAAATTTGGGGTTTTTCATGCTGGTGTGTAACATTCTGGCTGTATTTATCTCGTTATGTCCTTTACTTACATGAATGCATGTTCTGTGCTGAGCAAGCTAGCTATCTGATGTTAGACACAATTCCATGTAGCTAACATTAGCTAGGAAGCAGTGAATAATTCGTGAGACTCAGATACATTAAAGTACATCTCATGGACTTCTGATTAAATGGATATATCTTTTAGGCTGTACTTAAGTGACTGCCTCACACTAGGCAATGTTTTTTATTAAAATATAAACATTTTCCACACAATATCATGCACATATTACTATATGTCTTATTAATATAGATTAAGGATTTGAGATGATTTCAGTTTTGTGGTGTAAAATGAAGCATTTTGAATAGACTTGAACCTCAGGCTTGTTAGTCATTGACATGATTAAACAGGCTTAAAAACAACAACAACAGTGTAATGTTCATGGGTTTCCTCCTTGTTCCCCGGTTTCCTTCCACCTCCCAAAACCATGCGTTCAGGTGAATATGTTATGCTGAAATTTCCCCAAGGTAAATGTTTGACGGACTTTTAAAAGGACATGATCTGAATCCACCAGACGAGTATGAACCAGTTACTGAAGAAGAATGAAGGAATGATGTCTATGTAAAAAGCTCCAGAGATTAATTTTAGTTTTATTCTGACTTTAAAAACATTTTTAAAAAACATTTGATGGTGTAACTGTAATGCAGACATTTATTCTGAATGACAAATTGGCGCATTCTAGCCTGAATTCTCCTTTAATTTACCTTTTCCTTTTCCTGTTAACACATATTTGAGACAACAAAGAGGTAGCAGTGGAACTGTCACATACTTATGCAGATAATAAATGTCTGAAAAACCAACAGTGTCTGGAAAAAGAATCCTCGCTGTATGTATTTTCTCTGTAAACAACAGTACAGCTCACTACAACAGTGCATGTCTGCTACCTTTGATTCTTTTGACTGTGATAATTAGAAAATTTAAGACGCTACAGAAGCTTTTGGTTTTGCGAGCTGCACGTAGACGTGTGCATCGAGTCTTTCTCTTGCTTTCATCTGGAGGTGTAATAGGCTCGAACTGCATTAGTCATTTGTGTCACTATTTGTGTCGATTATAACTGGCCCGCCTATGCGGTAATGACCCAGTAATGATACACACATGAGCTCATATACACAAAGTCATATTTCAGTTTGTGCCGCACTAATGGCTCACGTCCCTGCTGCTTGACTGTGGCCTGTTGGGTTTTTTAGCACGCTTTTTTTTTTGGCTGCTGCTGTATTCATCCACGTGGTTTTCACCAGGGATTACAGCACCACTCTCACACTGTTTGCCCTTCAGATGGAGGTGTGTTTAGCATCTGTAAACACAGTCAGGATTGTGTGTGTGTGTGTGTGTGTGTGTGTGTTTTGCTCGGTGTGTCCATGAGGCTTCTTAGACACAGGAGCTCCATCCTTCTTCATTAGTGTTGGCTGTTGGAGGAGCCGAGCCCAAATTGAACTGGGCCAAAATCTGGGCTCTCTCTCTCTCTCTCTCTCTCTCTCTCACACACACTCTCTCTCACACTCACTCTCTCTCACACTCTCTCTCTCTCTCACTCTCTCTCTCACACACACACACAAACACACCTGCAACCTGGCTCAGAACAGTGACTGAGCACCCATGGCATCTGGTCCTTTCAGTGGCTTTGTTTAGGAAGTTGCTTTTTTCAAATGCTATAGAACAGTGAGCGGGCTTGTGTATGCTATCTGACATCTCATTGGTTATAGGAAAACAGTCCATAAACTGCATCATGTTGGTGCATTGAAGCTGCTTCAAGCCTGAGCTCAGCTCAGCTCAGGCGTTAAGGCTTGGGATATAGATCACAAGGTTGGGGGTTCAAGCCTCAGCACCATCAAAGCCTGCACTGAGCAAGACCCTGAACCTTCTCTGCACTGGGGCTACTGCATCTTGGCTCAACCTCTGACTAGTGTTAATTTCGTCAGACGAGACGAGACGGAATATGTTCGTCAACAACCTTTTTTTTCATGACTAAGACGAGACGATGACAAGACCGCACCACTAAATTAACATGCATTATTGTTGACGAAAAAAGACGAGACGAAAATGTTTTGTATAAAATAAAAACTAAGATAAAATCTCTCTTCATTTTCGTCTACAATTGTCTCTGCTTTTTCATCAGCTGTTACGCCTTTAAAATATTCAGCACGAGTTCGCGGCTTCGCGCTGTTGCTCAAGTTACAGGTCCGCGAAGCGGATCCCGCTTATTATATTGCTACCTACCAAGTAAATCACTAATTTGACACAAAATGATGATTTAAAAAGGAGTTTATTGATTTAAAAACAATTGTATTGTTTCCGCTAAAGAAAATAGTGCGCTCCGTCTCTACGGTTAGAATCCTGTGTGTCCATGGCAACGCTCTGTTTTTCATGGCAACGGTGTGTTATAGTTCGCAGCGGTCTGTTATCAAGAAATAAAATAGTGTGTGTGTAGAAAGAATTCGTCCACCCCTGGTCTAGGCTTTTTGTGTTAAATTATATTTCCTGTCACTGCGCAGGCTCTTTTATTGTACATGACAGCTTATGTCCCGATGACCGGTCTTTGCATTACGATTAAAAGCAGTATCAATAAAGTAAAAAATGTGATGTGCAGTCAAGTTCGAGTGTATGCACTGTTTAAACGAGTGTTTAAACTTCTCACTGATACTTTTGTGATTCGCGGAGTTTTGACAAGTTTTATAGCCTTGATATTGTTTCTTATTCAAAAGTGATGACAGAAAAAACTCAGCACCCCCAACCTGAAACCTCTTCCCACGCCCCTGTCACAATCACATCATAATCAAAATGAATAATTAGGCTTAAAAGCAAATGTATATGTGAGGGAATCAAGTTTAACAATTACATGTAATATTGCTCCAAATATCATCAATAATGGTGTGTGCAATACATACATACATACATACACACACACACATATATATATATCTACAGTTTTGATTTTAGGCTTTTCATTAAGTTATTTATTTCCACTATAACACTTGTGTTCCTGATATTATTGCATTTAACGAGGCCTCGTTGTATTTATTCTTACAATAGATTCCAGATGTGGTCAAGCTACAATTTTTTGACTAAAACTAGACTAAAATTAAAAGACTTTTAGTCGACTAAAACTTGACTAAGATACCTTGAGTTTTCTTTTGACTAAAACTAGACTAAAATGACGAGACTTTTAGTCGACTAAAACTAAGACTAACAAAAAAGATATGTGAATGACTAAATATGACTAAAACTAACAAGGACATTTGGCACAAGACTAAGACTAAATTAAAAATAGGTGACGAAATTAACACTACCTCTGACCCCAGCACAGTAACAAGCTGGGGAAAGGCTGCTTTGTTTTCTTCTACTGTATAATGTAGAATGCTGTAGTTTCCTGTAAGGGTTTTACTAGCTTTCTAGTAGTTTTAACTACTTTACAACTAATTACCTTTCAAACAAACCACTTTACATGACAAATGATTGTGTTCCTAACAGTGTTCCTAGGCTAGATCCCAGATCCACAGCAGCTTTGTGCAGGAGAAATTGATGAATGAATAAAAGCATGCATGTTCTTGTATCAGTGTTAATAACTTTCTTAATTCTCTCTCTCTCTCTCTCTCTCTCTCTCTCTCTCAGGTGAGCATCTGTCTGGAGTGCAACAGCAGTAAGCTCCGTGGACTCAAGCGGAAATGGATCCGTTGCTCGGCCCAAGCTACCGTTCTTCATCTTAAAAAATTCATTGCCAAGAAGCTCAACTTGACATCTTTCAATGAGGTCAGTCCAGAAAGAACATCACATGCCTTTCGTGTAATGCGGTTTTCTATAATCAGATCCTGACTCAAATATTGTTTATATTGAACAGACACTTTTAGGATCCTACAGGAACCTGTGAAAGGGGTTTCCCTCATGTCAGGCACTTTACAATGGACTGCAGCAACAGTTCTTTCTACCACTAATCAGCACAGTACAATTTTTTTAAAGCAGGGGTTCTGGGTATTAAGTTGGATCTGAATTCTGTAGTTAGTTTTGCTGCTACAGTGGCAGTGAATCGTTATATCTCTTGGGATCTGTCTCCCCTTTCTGTCACTCCCTCTTATCGAGTCACAGTGCAGCATATCAGAGCTCGTTCAAACACTGCCACGCTTTCCCTTCAAGCTTTCCCCACTGTATTTTCAGCACAACAGAAGCTCTTGTAATATCATTTGCTTTCCATAAAGTATTGCGCCGCCTGTCAGGAGCTTCATGGCCAACTTTGGAACACGGCTAATCATTATCTCTCTTCACCCGTTTTCCTTGTTGAAAAAGTCTGTGGGTGGGCTTCTGCCACCCGGCGCCGTCTGAGCCTCGCTTGCCACAATATAGCTGTCAGATGTCTTTTGTTCTCTACTGAACATGTATTCACTGGCGCTGGCAATCATAATGAACGCCTAAAATAGCACAAGCTGGTGCTACAATTTTCCTACCACGCAAAGGACCAAAGAAAGTTAATGAAACAATAGTGAATAAAGACCGGGAAGCTTTTCATGATTTCAGGATTGCTGTGATGTTTGCAGCTGCTCTATAGAGTGAAACCATAGCTTGTTAGTCGTGTCTAAAGCAGGGCACCCTACTGGTTACTGGCTCCTCCAGCAGGGGGTGCTGTGGTTATTCCACACATCAGTGTTTTCCCAGCATGGTTTGTACACGCTCATACTCATGATACACACGCACACACAGGACATTCTCAGTTGCACTGGAATGGAAACTGGTGTGTTTCATCTCCAGTGTATTTCCATACGTGCATAAATACACAAGCTTCTGTTTAAACACCAGATTCAAATACCACAGAGATTCCCTATGAAACATGATTTTTACTAAGTTAGGTTTCCCAAAATCCATTCAGTCTACGTGTTGATTTCTGATTTCCCTCACTTAGCTGTTCATTCATTTGTTTATGTATTTTCTGCTAGTTTACTCACATCAGATGACACTCAGGCTGGGATTTTATTTTACATTCTGAAACTCATGTGTCTTCCTTCTGAATTGCAGTAGTAATGCAGACGTTCCTCAGAGTGGCTTCAGGTTATATTTGTAGCTTGTCTAATATGATCCAGCACGAGGCTCGTTAGCAGTCTGCTATGTTCAGGGCTCTTGGGTGCTTGTTGCGCTCTGCTTTGCTTACTGGGCATCTTTTGTGTGTGTTCTGTTCTGCAGCTGGACATTTTATGCAACGAAGAAATCCTAGGCAAGGACCATACGCTTAAATTTGTGGTGGTTACAAGATGGAGATTCAAGGTAAATATTTTTAGTCCACTGAAAGGTTGAGGTAATGTGAAAAAGAGCACATTTTAATTATTCATCATGTTCAGGGGTTCAAGCGTGTTGGTGGATTATCCCTAATCCTCTAACACTGTTGAATTCTCAAATCTGATTGGTCAGTAGGTTTAAAGGCTTAATTCTCTATAACAGTATCTCTGACAGTAATACTGGCTATAATTCAACAGGTTTAATCTACTTGTTCTAATAGTTTCTGTAACAGCTAATTAAAAAGAAATTTACTTAAGAACGATGAATGTGTTATTAGTATTATGGCATTTTAAGGACGGTTGTATTAAACATTTAAGAAAGGAGTTAGGGTTAGTAAGTTTTTACATTTAGGAATGTTTCCTGGACATGGCATCAAATGTCTTTGATACCCAGGATATCAGTATCAGATACTCTGCATCACTTTCAGTGGTTTTTGAGAAAACAGAATAAATTTGATCCAACTCTGTAAAGATTGGATTTTTCTTTTTGGATTGTAAATGTTTACATATAACAATTTTGACTTATATTTTTATAATTGTAATGTGAGTGATTTTTTGTGTGAAGTCCTGTTTTATCTATGTGTTTTTTTTAGTGTTTGGATTTAAAAATCGTTTTAAATCTTAGTTTGTTTTTAAATAAATAATAACAGATGGGTCTTAATATACTGGCTGATACTCAGAGTTTAAGTATAACAGATTGGCACATTGTTGCAGTATAAGAGGAATAAAAAACTTCAGAATGTGTTTTTACTGGAAATGAAGACTTTGTGCTGGTTGATTAAGTTCTTGTAAACGGATATTTAATGTTATTGTGGTGTGAGCGTTTTGGGTTAATTATCTGGGTTGTTGTCATTAAAAGTATCTGATGTTTCATATAATAATAATAATAATAATAATAATAATAATAATAATAATAATAATACATTATAATAATAGAATTATCTATTATTCAGAGTTAAATGTACATTTCTTCTGTAATCCACTGCCATAAGCACTAAGCATGCTGTAAACACCCACGCTGAGCAAATATTCCCCCTTCCAATGTGCCCTTTCTACCACTGTAGCTGTAATTAGAGGTATAACCTTTAAAGAGCAATGTCAGAAAAGAAGCTGAAGAATGGCATCACACGCTGCCCCTGTTGACCTTCCACTCACTTCAACCATACCCGTGTGTGTGTGTGTGTGTTTGTGTTTGTGTGTTTCAGAAATCACCCCTCCTCCTGCATTACAGACCCAAAATGGATTTGCTGTAGTTGGACAGGACGGTTGTTTTGGCCCAGGACTGCGCAGCGCACTATTTATGCAGAGACTATCAACGCCACACACATAAACCAAACACACACCAGTCCCACGAGACAGTCCTGACACGAGCCAGCAAACAACCAATACCAACTCACTTAATGCTACTCTGGTGATTCAGCCAAGCCAAACAGCTGCAGGCGTTCCGTCTACTCATCACCCGCTATGTCCTCGATATGTGAAAAAGGAAAAAAAAAACAAAACAAGAGAAAGCATATATTTATACTTTTGTACAGACGAGAGACACGGACCCAAGACGCTATAACGGTGCTCTGTTTACACACCAACAACAAACAAAGCGGTGAAGGTTTTATATGGCGACCATGGCTCATGCCTCAGCGCAGTGAAGAGCAGCCACACAGTGTGTACGCTCCTGAGTGGGGGTCCCATCACACTGCTCACTGCGGAGAAACATCTTCACTGCCCACTCACTCGTTCAGGTCTCAACCGTCTCGGGAGCACAGAAAATACAACTATATGACAAAAGACATCGTTCCTAACATGTTTGAGTTGTGAATTGTCTCAGAGCATTTTTTTCCCCTTTTGTTGCTTCACCGAACGTGGAATTGTGAATAGACAAAATTTTGTGTAGTAATTTATGTTCAATTTACAAGTATTGTACATAGAAATTGTTACAATGCAAGAGAGATAAAAAACTGATAGATGAAATGTAAGAGTGAGCGAGTGTGTGAGTGCAAGACAGAGATTGACTGACAGACTGTTCAGACTGAAAGCAGATTTTAATGGAATGATTCGAGGAAACCAAATTTACACCAGTTTTCCACCTGAACACAGATAAGATACAGTGCTTTGCATAAGTATTAACCCCCACACGAACGTTTCCACATTTTGTATTGTAACAACCTGGAATTGAAATAGTTAATTAGGATTCCATGTCTTCATGTTGGTTATATATCTCTTATCTGCACAAAATAACCCTGAAGATTTAAATGGGAGGAGAAATTTATATAGTTTACATATATTTACCAATAAAGAGCATAAAAGCATAAATATTCACCCCGTTTCTGTCATTAGTTTCAGGGCCATCAGATGTCAAATCATTAGTTATTTGAAATCTAAATATTAAATTAACCAGTTTCTGAAGGGCCCCAGAGAATGTTAAGGAAAATACCCAAAACCCTCAGTGTCATGAGCTCAAAGAACTTCCAAAACAATGTTCTGGGAAAAGAATCAATCAGGGCTTTGGTTATCAAAGAAAATCCCACAGGGCACCATTGATGCAAATTTGTACATAATGTCGCAAACTGTATTATTTTTTCATCTTTATGGTCAATATTATGCTCAATTTGGTGTCGATCCATGACATATAATCCCAGTTAAGTTCTTTTAGTTTCCTGGTTGTAATGTTAAAAAATGCAGACAGTTTAAAGGGGGGGTGAATACTTACGTAAGGCAGTGCATGTCCAGAATTTTTTTTACTTGGATGTCAAACGCATCCTAGATTTTGAATTTTTATATTTGAGGTGCAAAATTGGTGTTAATTGTTTTTCTTCCCCCTCAAACATTCTTTTAAACAGTCAGATGTTTGAATATATAGGGACATAAAGACTATTTGCATAGTGAGATTCCTGATCAGAATGTGTCCTTTAACAGAGGGATGGTACCTTATCTCACTAAACACACACTTGTTTTCCCCTTGTAACTGAAGGGGGTGTTTAGTGTCTGTGTAACAATAATGGCAGTGATATAAATTAGAAAGTGGTTTTGAAATGACAGTGCTTTTAAACCATTCTCCCGAGTTATTCATTCGCCATCGAGGAGTTATTAATGTCGTCTAATGATGGATCGTTAACTTAAGGCATATTAGTCATGCAAAATATCACACTCTTCAAATGAACAAACTGCCGTCATTAAAAAAAGAAAGAAACGGTAGCTTGTTTTCGGAAGCAAGCGTTTACTGTTTGACGTGTGTTAAATACACTATGCGATACATTTCTATAGGGTTTGTGTCTGGACATGGACGTGGAAACAGAAAACGTAATCTGTATCTCAGCATCCATCCCTGAGGTTCCCCTACACCACACCCAGTCTTAGAACCATATATGCAATACATAGGCTTTATTATAAGTTTAGCAGAAGCTAATTTTAAGCATTTTAGGTTTCCACAGAAGCTTTAGTAGCCCACTCCTCTACAGAAAGAATGTAATCCATATGAATATCCATCTGTACCGTTCATCTCTTGTGTTCTGCCGCTTTTTAGTGCCAAAGGCTCAAAGACACCCTTCAGGTTTCATGTTTATTCTGTATGGCAAGCTGTGTGAAAGGCAAAATGGAGAGATCATAAAGGAAAAATAGTATTTAATAATCTGAAATTGCCGTTTGTCACCATTCGTGTTTTCAGAAATTAACAATTCTTACTTTTTTAAAACCTGGAGCCCTCTTTTAAGACGCATCGATTCATAATATTTCAGACTTTGCTACAGAAGCTCATATGAGCGATGTCTAAAGGGCTCTCTATCAGTACGATCAGTACCATTTTCCTCTCAGCTACTCAGTGATGAAATAATAACAATCAAGTTTTGATACTGAGATTTGATAGCTCATTTTTAATAAAATGTCTCCTTTTTGGAATTTATATATATATATATATATATATATATATATATATATATATAATAAAAAAACACCTACTCGGTAGACAGGGAATGAAGTGGTACATATGAGGTCTTCTAGCTGCTCACTCATTCTGTGTGTCTACTTTCACACGGGTAAAATGCCAAAACCAGCTTGACCAAATCTCATTTTATTTGGTTCTCCAAGTTACTACACATCTTGTTCTGTGTTAAAGACTACAGTCTCGCATCAGATCTCCTGCCTGTAATGTGTTTTATCCTTTCTCTCTGGATGTGCTTATTTTTTATTGATGTCTTATAATGTGAACTATTTCAGTATGTAATGAAGAAATGTTATGCTTTACTGTTTCTAAAGCACAGGTTCTGCTTATTTGTATATTTTAGGTATTTTTGACCTAGTCCTGAATGGTTCATGAGCAATCCACACCTTAATTACAGCCGTCTCATTTTTGTGCTAATTCATTGTATTACTTACTGGATGAAATCATGAAACCAGGCCAGCGAATCACCATGAATAGTCTGAAATGGAACAAGCACATGCGTTATTATTATTTGTATTATTTCATGTACTCATTTTCTATTACATGAGTACAGTTCAGGATTAACGGAAAGTGGTCTGGATTTGTTTTTTCTTCGTGGAGAAGGCCGGTGGTGCTGTCTTTCTTTTGAGTTGATAAATGGTGCTAATGTTTTCTACACTTTGTTTAAAAAAAAAAAAAAAAAAGAAAAAAAAAATGAAAGCTTATGCTTCAGAGCAGTGGATGGTAAAAAAGAGTCGCTTTTTTGTGTCTGGTGCTCTTGAATTTTGTACAAGCTCATTTCTCCAGGCTGTGTGTGGGGGGAAAATATCCACAAACCCATATGTTCTTTTTCTTGTGTTAGTATAAGCAGAAATATCACGACTGCACCATCCATCCCCATCCATGCAACTAAGAAAAATTGTTTCTGGCAAAGCTTCATTACGTCGACGCTTTTCCTAAACACAGCTCCACCTGCCTTTTTCAGACCCTGCTGGTCTGAAGTGCAGTACCCTGTTACTGTTAAGACTGTATGGGCACAAGATTTGTATTGTTTTGTTTTGCATGTGAAAGTGAAAATCTCACACCTGCAGTGCATCTGAGAGAGTAGGAGCTATTCAGGCCTGCATTAAGACATCAGTGCTACACTTGACAGACAGGCTGTAAGAAGATTATGTGAGTGCCCCTTGAATGCCCGGCACTCTGAAGGCCTCTGTTTAGAGACCTGGACGGTGCCAGATCCCTCTTTATCTCTCTGTGCTGGTGTGTGGTTTTGTTTAGACACTTCCCTCATTGGTGATCATACTGGATCTGTTTAGGCCACAATTTAATCAGATACTAATTATGAAAGTTTTTTTTTTCCGTTTTGTTCAGTTTCAGGTTTTTCATTTATTTCTTATACCTCTGATTGTTTTCACCTTACATTAAGCTTATCAGCTTATTAATCCCTAAACCTGCGTGTGTATTTTCAAACAATTGAGCAAAGAACCTGATGGGGGTAAGGATGGAGAATTCTGCATACAGAGGCATTGGAAAGCCCTACACCAGCAAGCCTCTCTTCTAGGACTGCATCCTGAACATATTGTCATGGTTACACTGATTGAAAGGTGCTAACGATTGGTCAGTGATTGTGGGTTGCCAGGTGTTTCAGTTACGTGCGTGGCAACACCCATCAGTCTTAACAAGACTCCAAACTTTACACCTTCTAAACCTGGCTTTCTTTAAAAAAAAACTAACTTTCTAATTGCATTAATGACAAATAATTTTCAGGACCAACCTTGACAGTGGCACCTTCCTATGAGCCATAAATACTGTCCAAACTTTCTTTGTTTTTTTTTAAATTGTATTTATTTATACTGTAAAAAAAAAAAAAAAAAAGACTCTTTGCAGTAGCCTGTTTTTTGATACGTCATGCGGTCTGGTGTCTTTTTTTTTGCATTGAATTATGTGTGTGTTTTGTTTTTTTTTCTTTTAAACACATACAGGGCTTAAAAATGAACATGTCACATAAAAACTGTCCTTTCTGTATGTAGTCTTATACCTGTAATTCCATTGAAATGATGTGTGTGTTATTGCTCTTTGGCTACAACACGCCTGCTGTAATCTGATCAGGTTCGACTGCGAGTGTCTCATCTTTGCTCGGATGCTTCATTGTGTTTATGAGGAGGAAAAATGTGCAATATACATCTCTCAGATGGATCCTGGTTTCAGCTCAAGAAACTCCATTGCTTCTTTTCTGTTTCCGTCAGGTGCTCAGGTCACTGAACAAATCCTTTCAGTCCTCATCTCACACATTCTACACTAATGTTTCATTCTCATCAACTTATTCCTTTGGGGGTTGAACTTTGGCACTTAATGTGGTGCCATGTTTCTTTTTTGTGTCTTCATTAACCGTATTATGATTATTTATTGCACATGTAATATGGATGGTTTCCATGGCTACACTTAAAGGAGTCTGAGTTTAAAACTAGGCTGGAGTTTCTTACAATTTTATGGACGCTTTTGTTGAAAAATTTAAAAGTGTGTATTTCATGAATAAATGCCTTAAAAGAACCATATTGTAGTCCAGTTACAATGATTCTTCTTTGTGCGTCTTCATCTATTCCTGCAGGGGAAAGTACAAAAATCTACCATCCCACTATAGCTTAAAATTTTCTGTGTACTTGCATATCATGGTTATTAAACTGAATATTAAGAGGTACATCATATCTGATATTTTGATCACTGTTCTGTTGACTAGTAAATGTCTTTTATACAGAAGAGGGCAATATCAATATTTCTCTCTGTTGTGTTAGTTATTTAGAAACAACTTAACATTAGTGTTTACATGTGTTCTCTGTGCTTACAGAAAATTTCAACTTTCTAAATAATGAATAGCAAAGCTGTGGACTTTTAATAAGGAATCTGTCTGGGAACTCACTCAACCCTGTGTCTATATGTCTCAAAGATCTATCCTGGGGATGTGGTATCCTAGTGGTTAATGTGTTGGGCTATCAGTTGCAATGCTGTGAGTTCGAATCCAGCTGCCATTGCTGGGCCCCTGCGCAAGGCCTTTAAGCCTCAATTGCTCAGTTGTATAAAATGAGATTAAATGTAAGTCGCTCTGGATAAGGGCATCTGCCAAATGCTGTAAATGATGAAATGAATGAAATGACCCCTAATAAACAAGCCTGAACTGACAGTGGCAAGGAAAAACTCCCTGAGATTATATGAGGAAGGAACCAGGCTCAGAAGGGAACCCATCGTCATTTGGGTGATAATGGACAGTAAATACTAATATTAATAGCTAACTATATATTAATATAATTGATGTAATGGAAAGTCTATTCTGTTCATTCTATCCTGCTCTGTTTTATCCTGGTGAATTGCTGTAACATTTACAGGTACAACTGCATGTGTGAAAGCCATTACAGTCTACAGGTGCACACACACACAATGAATGGGCCATTGAAGGGTTTACCAAAGTGGAAATGAATTTGTGTGATCTAGAGGGAGGTAATGAGCCTAGCATGCTCTTTTTCTTCCACTCATTTTTTTTTCTGACCATGCCACAATAGCATGGGTCTAATGAAGCAGGAAGAACAAACATTGCACTTCATTCCTGCTGTGTTATTTGGTTGCTGGGCCGAATGGCTGTGGCATTTCTCTTACTAAACAAACATTGTGACATTGTTAGAAGGAGTGAATGTTGGAACAGTGTTGCTATGGTAAACACATAAGCAGAGATATAAATGTCACTGTAAACATGCAATAATTAAAGGTTGGTGTGATCTGGGGCTGTGTGGTGATTCAGACTCTGACACTGAGGAACAATTCAGAGAATCAGATTGCTGTTTATTTTTTAGACATTTTTATTTCATTTTACATCAAGGTGACTTTATTGTTTTTTCATTGTGATATAACACTGATTTGGTTGTAGTGGTGTTTCTCTGGTGCCAGTTAAACTGAATATGGGAATTGGTTTTCCCAACATGGAAAAAACTAAAGAAAAACAACTGGGAAATATGACCACTAAATATAAGCTAGCTGAAGAGGACTAATAACTCTTATTCAGGCAAAACAAAGACAATGGTGTAAATAAGGATAATATATGGGAGCATTCTGTATGTACTTTAACTTGACATTGGCAATATGGTCTGTTACAATATCTAAGGGACACATCATCATATTCACAAATTATTACAGCTTATAGCTGCACACTAAGCACTTAAAAATACTTAATCAATGTTTTTAAGCCTCTTTGTATAGTCAAAGGTTTTTAGAACCTTTGAACTTTTCCCCAGAAGCATATTTAAAGAATTAGTAGTACAAAATTGACATTTTTTAAGTTAAAATATTTGTCGCAAAAAGGGTAGATGTACGAATCATATTTACGGATTATTATAAATATGGATTTTTGAGGTTTTGCTTTGCATTGTAAAAAAAACACCACTTTCTTTAGTGTCATTTCTAAACAAGTAGACATAATTCCAGAGACACAGCTGGAAAAGTGTACTATGACAATTTCTTAAAATAATATTTCAATGAGAACTTGTATTAGCTTCATTGCTTGGTATGATTTTCATACCATCAAATCTTTTTTACCTGAAAATACTCACTTGTAATTGTGGTGAAACAATGTAATGACTACAAATGATCAAATGCTAGCTGTAAGCTAGGAGTTCTTGAAGTGAGCTGACACTGTATCAGGCTTTAACACAATGACAGCATAGTAACTTGAGCATTAGATTTGTCCAATTGACATATGACAAGAACCCTAGGGGAACAACTCAAGGCCAAGTTACTTTCATACAACACATTGTGGAGATCTCATCCTGAGTTAAGCTATACATTATACTGTAGCAGGAACGGACACACATTTTCATTCTTGTGTTACATGGTGCACTATATTGAGTCTGTTCAAATGCTTACAGGAGTCCTTACTGCAACCAACAAACCAAAATTTAGCCTCAAGGATATTAACAAATCTAAAATAAATAAATATAAAATTAAATACTACAATAATAATAATAATAATAATAATAATAATAATAATAAATTTTCTTCTCCGTTTTATGCCATTTTGCCATTTATTACATGATTTGACTGCAGCTAGTGTTCGTAAGATGTGTTTTGAGCACTAACATTTACTCTAAACCCTGTATTAAGTTGAAGCCCCCTTAGTTCCTCCTGCTTTCAGCTGTCAACTCCTTTAAAGCCTAAGTGTTTGGATTGCCTTATCCTTGACCTAAAGGCTTTGGATAAACAACTCTGCCAACTAAATAAATGTAAGAGTAAAATGGTGAACACCATTTGGGAGTTCAACCTTCACATGTTCACAGTACATGCCCAGTTTGTCTTCCCACACCATCTCTCTAATGTCTTCTAGGCCAGACAAAGGCATTTTTCCTACAGGGAAGATCTGTAACTTTTACTTGAGCTGAGAAAGTTAGTTCCAGAAATCAAAAGTTTCATCACCACAGGATCAGCAATGCATGACTGCAGTGTCCTCCAGAATGATGGTTCTGACAATAGCTCATGTCACACAGCATACAGTATGTGTGTAAGTCTTGTAGGGGTGTTTTCTTGAAGGTTTTTGGTGTATAATAGCACAAAAATATCTGAAGTAATATTGCATCATTTGTTCATTGCCTGCCTTCCACAAGTTAAACTTTGACTGCCAATATATTGCTGCATAAATAGTCCTTATTGGAATTATAGTACAAATCACTGCACATTGTTTTACAGACTTTTAAAAAAACAGAAAGAGGACACTTAAATCACACATTGAATTTCAATGTATGAAACATTCAAGTTGAAACTCTTTACTTATATACATTTATAATTTATTGAGAACAAAATGTGGAAACCAAAATCATCAACCCACTGAGGGCTGGATGCAAACTCGCACTAGAAATCAAAGTAAAAAATTTCAATTACAGGCTGGAATGACGCATGAATTTTATCATGGCAACTTATAACACAGGTCAGTAGTTTGTATGACCACCTGTGCCTGTATGCTCCCTCGACAACATCTGAGCATACCCCTGATGAGATTGTGGGGGTATTGTTTTGCCTCTTTAGTGCAACTGTTGTTAATTTTATTTGCAAATTGAAACTAATTCCCAATCATTTATGCTTCCTAACTGGGCAGACTGGGCAGACTGATATCCCTGAAGTTTAATTGACTTGGTGAAATATTGTGATGATTAAGTGTTTCCTTACTTTTTTGAGCAGTGTATAAACAATATGGATTCCTCCCAGCATTATTTGACAGCTTATAAAGTAGCACTAAAAATGATGATGCAAGCAATCCAGTGTCAGGTTCACGTATAACTGAGCCGTCTCTGTTTAAACTCCACCCCACACATGTAACTCTAACATGACATCTGAATAGCATTTAAATTAGATTACTAGTTACATCTGAGCACAAGTTTAATTTGACTTGTCACTAGTTAATAGTTCCTATTATGACTATCACTATGTACTATTATCACATATATATATATGTATGAAAGTTATAGTCAGTAACATTTCTACAATAATAAATTATATGTAATTTATAAATTACATTTATCATTTACTCTTTACCTTTACTGAGTTATTCGTCACGTCTTATCTAACCTCTCTGTACATACATAATTCAACTCTAAGCACCACGCAAAAGAGGATTTATTATTTTTCAACTGCTATGTTCGTGATGAGGGAAGTCCCAAGCATTTAGGACTAACTGCTGTAATTTTGTGAACGCTGTTCAAATGAATATATGACAACAACTGCTGAATTGGTCTGTGTTTATTATTGCTGTAATTGCAGCCACCCCAAAGTGTAATGATAAAATAGTGTGTGATTGCATGAGTAATTATAAGATATGAGCCACAGGCTATCACACGAAGAGCATTCTAAGTGCATTTTCTGGAACGTTTTCAGATTACATGCTTTAGGCTAGCCATTATCCACTGCCTATGCTGCATTTGTTTGCCATAAGCCACCTGCTCAATGACCATAAACCTTTTCTGACTGTCATGAAGCTGTTTAGTTATGAATGCCTTGTGACCTGCTGTCAAACCAAGCACACCAGTCATGGCTTCTTCTTCAAATGATGCATAACTGCAAGCTAAGCAAGCAGCATATGTCATGCTAATGCTTGCACCAAAGCTAATGCTAGCTCCAGAACTGGGTTGAAACCAGTGAGTTGGAACAGTCATTTAATTAGCTGCAAAATGCTAATTTATGCTTGATCTTAGATGAAGTGCTGCTGAACTTTCTTTATTTCTCTTTACTACAAATCTACAGATATTGGTGCCCACACACCAGTTCTGGGAAGTAGATAGTTTACTAGCTTTTTGTTGTTATTAGCTTAACAACATTTTAGTAGCATCGCAGTAGAAATTTTCTAAACTTTGCTATTTTCAAAATATTCTTTTTCAGCAACAAACTAATTTTTTTCCACACAATTCTCAAAATACCAGCTGATAAATCCATAATAAACAATGTTATCTGTATCTATTTAGTACAGTATTTGTGTAGATGCACCTCAGCTTGCACAGACCTGTCTGAGAAATTGTACCACATTATTTTTTTTTACAGAAACATAGGATGTTTTTAGCTATTAGCAGCGAATTAACAATATAGGCAACTGCAAGTTTTAGCCTTTATTGTATTAGCTAATAAACATATCAAATGTGGCAGCATTGTACAGCAAATGTAGCTCTTTAATTAAATATTTTATGGATTACTGATATTTACTATAGCTAGATATTTCTACACATAATCTGAAGCAAGAGTAGTGGTATGTAGAGATCAGTAATTCTGTCTGGGTATAAACACATTAATAGTAAATAAATAATATGAATGTGTTCATAAACAGAAAATCAGGATTGCTGATATGGCATGTACAAAAAGTTCATTTATATTGTATTATTTGTACATTTATATTGTTGTACAGTTGATTTTACTTGGTTTGACAAAGCAATTTCTATGTTTCTAATTCTATGCTATTCTATGCTAATTTGAAGTGCTAGCTTTGGCTGTAGCTTAGGTATTTTAAAGCGTAGAGAGTAGTTTCTAGCTTTCCCAAGACTGCTCAACTCATAATACACAACACTGGAGATACAATGACACCTTTATGTGAATCTGTGCCAACACTCTTTTAAAGAAACGTATGCAGTTCACACTATTTATTGCCACATGATGAGGTGAGGAAGGATTCTCTCCAAAAAAAACTCTGCCAGGTGCTGTTTTGTAGTTGGTTGGCAGGTGCTATGAATAGCACATGAGTAAATGTGTCCTGAGGCTTCTACTCTTCTCCCTTGTGAAGAATTCATGAGCACAATGCTTTGAGATCCCCTCCTTTGTTCCCCCAAACCACATACGCTTACAGAACTGACGAATTTCCGATGCAATCTACACCTCTGCAGTCTTCTGGTGGTGTGTGAGGTTAGTCATGTTGGAGCATGTATCCCTGGAGTATCGTTCAAAAATTCTGAAGGACAAAAAAAATGCAGAGATTGGTTTCCTGTGTATGATTTGCTGTTGTTTACAATTTTATTGTACAGGGTTCACATAAAAAATAAATTAACATTATAGATTTGGATGTATTTTATAAGACTTCAATAAAGAGAACACTTAACCTGGAACACCTAACCTGGCAGAGTTTCATTTAACACTTAAACTGATAAATTTTCATATTAAAACCTTCATCAAACTTTCATTCAAGCTCTATTTTGATAGGCTAACAGTAGTTCCAGAATTGGGAGTAATTTAGAATAACTTGTGGCGCCCACTGAACTGATTTGCCTACTTGGAACACAAATCCTCATACTAGTCCACATAGGCTTGAGACCAAAGATAAATGAAGCCAAAGAATCTGGTACATACATAAGGAAGTAAGCAAAATTACTTTGGAAGTGCTTAATAAAGTGGGATTTCAGTTTGCATTTGAAAATATCCTGGGACTACCTTTGGACAGCCAGGACAAGTTGATAACCTGATAACCTGATAACCTTCCTTAGAACTTAAAGTGACTAGAATTGAGCTGAACTCTACATGAGGTTTCAGGAAAACCAGACACTAGTGAGTTTCTGTATTCCTGAAATTACAATAGACTGAAAAAGCACCTGAGTGGCCTAGTTTGAATGTAATTGTCTAAAGTAGTGTAGTGTGATGGTGTACAGCAAGTAATCATTGCATCATATACTGTAGCTATAGATCTAATAATCCATCAGCAAGGTTTTGCATTTTTCACCTTTTCTGAAAGGAGGGAACCAGAGCAGCTTAGTCTTTCTGGCATTCAGCCATTATGAGATGTCTGCCAGAAAGGCAGAGCTACAAATAATAACCTGGAGTTAGCTTGGAAGTAGGACAAGACCACCTCACTCAGACAATCTTGGAATGGTTTTTTTTTGCCCACAAGTGAGTTTTGTGGTCTCAAAATCAAGGCCTGAAATGCAACAAAGTTTGATTCAAACAGACTTAACACTACATGTGTAAAAGGACCCTAAGAAAATGGATATACTGTATGTATGAAAAGAAGTGAACTGAGCACTGAATCTTGTAGAATATCAGCTGCACATATAACCAATAACAACTGATTGCAGTTTGCTTGATCGAGTAGCATGAAGCTTCTCAGTAACTACCACACCAACAGTGTCCAGTACTGGTTTGAAGCCAGGCTTTTTGGGATGCTGGAGTGTTTGGTGAGAAACACAGTCAACTATATAGCAGTACTGCTCAGATATACTCTGCACACACACACACACAAAACAGAAGGAAATCATTCATTCATTCATTTCTCATTCATCTTTTACTGCTTATCCGAACTACCTCGGGTCACGGGGAGAATGTGCCTATCTCAGGCGTCATCGGGCATCAAGGCAGGATACACCCAGAGTGCCAACCCTGTCCTTGTTGTGATTCGTAAGACGATTTTTAAAAAAATAATAAAATAGAAAAAACCCAGCATACCTGCCGTCCCCAAAACATTAGGCATGTTGGGATGTGCATCTCACAAATGCCTTCTCAAAAAGTATTGAAATTGAACAAATTGATTCAAACCTTGATGCATTTCATACCTAAGCAATCAAGTAATCTCTTCTCTTTTCACAATCTTCTGATAAGTTTCTTTTCACAGACAGCTGAAAAAGAAAAGACATCAGCCTTACTACCCAACTTCAATGTTTGTTGCCATTGATTCTTCCATCTTAATGACTCTTTATTGATTGGTGTGTTTGTGTTTTTAAAACAGTTTATCTCAGTGGTTTATTAAACAACTTCCATATTTTATGTCTTCATCACAACTAATGTACCTCAATCACTCTGCTATTATCATTCGTCCTTTTTTCAGTCTGATGACAGTCTGAGGCAATTTTTCTCAAATACTGGTCCTCATCTCTTAGCTGTAACTTTGGACTGGAGAATAAAAACTCAAGAAGTTTCACTTTCCCTTTTTTTTATGTGAGCAAGAACAATTTTCGTCTTCTCTCTTGGGAAATTCTGATGTTTTGCTTTTGGAGAGACACTCAAAATGCATCCAAGAGCAGAATTCCAGTAAGCTGATAGAAGTCTGTGTGGAAACCTTTAAGACTGCACTACTGAAGGGTCTTTACAGTTGGGGTGACCAAACACTTGAAAAGCTGTCTTTACTGAAGACTGTCCTCTTTTTCACTGAAACCCCCTAGGTGCTTTGGATAATGACTGAACTTACCCCAGCTGATGTGCCACTTGAAGCAGACAGACAAGTGCAATTGCAGGTTTAATAGTTTTTTTAAAACCTGGTGGCAGATAAATCAAAAGACTAAGTAATGCTCAGAAATGTGAGCCAGGTTAAAGGTCAAGTGATCAGCAAACAGGCAGACTATGGTCAAATATTAATCAAGACAGATAAGAGAGGTTTGGTCTCAAACAGACACAATGATGGAGCTATGTTTACATGCGCCTGTGAGCCTTCAAATGATTTCCATGTGCATGACATATGTTCTGAACAAAACTGCAGAGCATCTATTGTTGCATTCACACCACTGCATTCTGCATGTGTGTATGGTATTTTTGAATCTGATTGAGGAAATATTCAGCTTTAAGTGTTTACATAGTTAATTTTTACTCCTCTTTCAATCTAATCGGAATTTCATTCAGAATAAACTCAGTTGGATCCATTTAGGTGTTTATATGAAGACATTTCAGTCCAATTGAGCTACCAATTCTATTACTAATGCATTATTTGGTTACATTTAAACATACCGAATGAGTCTGCATCATTCAAAGGCAGCATTGTGATGACAATCAGGTGAATGTCTTTAGCACTCAGAAGTTACATTTAAACAGGGATAAGTGCTTAACAGGATCATAGTCATAATACGCATTTATGTATATTTATGTATATGTACAGTATATACATTATTTTTCACTTATATTTTCATATGTTATATAGTTTTCTTATTTATTTATTTATTTATTTATTTTTTATATAGTTTATACTATTTTATTTATCTACCTCCTTTTGGTTATATATTTTTTTATCCCTAATTGCATCCCTTATGTTTGAATACCGGACAGATGCAAAAAGCATTTCACTGCATGTCGTACTCTGTATGTATTTGTATGTGACAAATAAAATTTGATTTGATTTGATTTGACTGAATATACAACTTTGGGCCTGACAGCCACAGAGCAAAGAGCAGTTCCTTCAGACAGATTCACTATGCAGAGCAAAACAAAAAAACTATTTGATACAGTCCTAAAACTAGGATACTTTCCATTTAAATATCCATTATATTTAGGTCATGTGCACCTGCAAAACTAATATTAAGCCTTTCTCAGGGATTGATTCTTTGTATGTATGCCAAAAAGAAAAGGCTGTTTTGATTTACAGAAGTAAGGAAAATTGCAACGCTATTTCTCTCCACCAGCCAAATTACAGGCATGAAAATATTTATACACATATTTATATGCCATATTTAGAGGAAGCTTGAAGGCAGGATAAACATTATACTTCAGAGGACTACTATCATAAACAGGACAACACCTACAACAGTTTTAAAATTGAATTGAAAATCCAATTATATAGTTTAAAAACCTGTTTATCAAATATATAAGTGGAATTTAGAACTTTTGAGTTTAGAAAGACCTTCCCTAGAGCATTTTATAAGAGGTAATAAGTAGCTGCATGTGCAAACACAGTACAAAGGAAAGATTCAGCATAAACATCCTCAAGGTTTTTCTTTCACTGTCCTGTTTTCATAGGATTACGACAGCAGAGCTCGTCGCCTGTGGCATATCCGTTTAAGATTTTGATCAGATAGCTTCTTGGAATGGGACTGAAAAGGACTAATAAGTTTCTGAACGAAAGCAGTGTTAGAGGTAGTGTTGATAGCAAAAAGCAATAATATTTTGGTACCCTTAACATAACCACTGATTCTCTGCTATCTTGATTTTGTGGTAGCAACTAACTGAATACAGATCTGCTAACTGCATTGCCTTAGTTCATTTTGTTCAAATGTGAATGAGTAAATATATACAGTACTTCCACTCCAAGCTCTCTCTTCAAGTTCAGTGGAGTCTGGCACAAATGCTTCTCAGTGACTGTTTCTTAGCTTCTGTATTGCTAAAATGACACAATCAATAAAGGACTGATTCGCTTTTGAAAGAATTCCTGACAGGCAGTATGTCTCCATTTAATACTGTCCTCCATTTTCCCCTTGATTTCTAAGGCATTCTGTAAATGCTTATTTGGAATAAATGGCCTATTTTCAGTTTGTCTAGCATGCCTAAGCTAGTACAGAAGAATAGCTCATCTGCTATAATCTCAGAAACCCTCTTATACGTCTCAAGCTAAAGGCATAATATAAGTGGTGACGAGCCTTTTGGACTGCTTGTGTTCTTGCTTCTTCTGTCTCATTCTATCTCACCCTACCACTCATCTGAGTGTATGAATTTCTCTTTGATGCACTGCAGCCAACAGAAAATGAAGAGAGTGTTTGAACCCCATGGCAATCTATCTGCATTGTGGCCTGCGCAGGAAACCGACTCTCTCTGCTTTTCATTTGTAGAATGCTATCCGTAATCTGATTGATCGAGGAAGGACCTAGATGCAGCCTTTGTCTCATACATTGTACTGCTTGGATGGACAGAAGATGGATTATGATGGCAGACAGAAAACAGGCTCTTAGGTGTGGCGGCTAAGTGCTGACTCCACAGAACCTCCATACTCTCATTCTCGTATGTAGGATTTAAGCTATGTACTAGGGTGCCCTTATCTCTGATTCGCACAAAAGACCCCTAGAATAAAAAGCAGGATGTTGGACCAACAAGATTAGAAGCCTCCTGCACGGAGGCTATTGTAATCCTAGCTTTATCATAAATAGCCACTATTGAGTCCAAAAAAAAACAAGAAAAAAGTGTCATTGCAGGTGGTTGGAAGGCATGGGTGATGGCAGAGGGGGGCTTACCATTTAACATATTCATTATTTTAATTTATGGTAACAGAAGCTTCACACACACCCCAGTGTTTCTATTGACACACACTCTAACACAGAGGAGACCTGCAGAAAATGTGCATGCTTTTGAAATCCTGTAGAATTGGGAGACACCCTCATGCCGGAAGATCTAGTGTCCCTGAACAGCGGTGAAATCACAGCTCTTTCCAAAAATAAGCACCATGACCTGATTTGCATAGCATGCTGATGTTACCAGTTGCCCCAGGATCTCAGAGCTTGCATACACTCATTTGATGCCACCTCACATTGCACAGTGCTGATGGAGGGGTACGTAGATTGATAACTATGGTATCGCTGTCCATTCATTAGAAAGAGACATGGTATAGTATGATAAAACATCTTCAGGTCCAATAATCTGCTAAAGCTGTGCCAAGATCTAAGATTAGCTGTTTCCTCTCTGAGAACAGATATAGAATAGATAACATCCAATTTATATTTTTGCTGTATTGCTGTAATGCTCTGAAAGGTTTGATACTAATAACAAATAGAACAAACAACAAAGGAATCTATGGGAAAATAGATATGTCAAAGACAGAATTTTGTCAACTCCTCCTCTTAAATGACCTGAAAAATAGATTCTGAATGCACAAAAACATTTAACATAAAGTATATAAGCTGCAATTAATCACAAAAAACAAACAAACAAGCAAAAAAACAAACATATTTGTAAGTATACAGTATACGTATTCAACCCCCCAAGAATTGGTAATGTATGTCATGTATCTTCACAAAAATAACCCATATTTTTAAAGTGATGAGAAAAAAATGTATTATAAATAAATAAATAAATAAATAAATAGTGATTTATCAGCTTCATCAGCTTGCTAATGAAATAACATTTATTATTCTATTTTACACCCTATAGTACTATAACAGAGACTAGCTCTTTTGTTAAATCTCTCAATTAAATTTTGGTCCACAAGATGATTTTAATTTAGATCACAGATTTATTTATTAGAAGCTTTATTAGGCTTGCAGGACCCTATATCTGAAATTCTGTTCAGCCTGGTTCACAAGAGCTGTTCACCCACAAAGCTTGTCTAAGGCTTGTAGGCCACATGACTGATTACTTCATATTGAAATACAGTTTTAAAAATAATATTAATATAGAGTTTAATTCAGAAGGGAATTTATACAGAGGCGTTAATTGCAATGTTTATGTATAATGTACATTTATCCTTAATTTTTTTTAAATAATAAGCCTTAAGCCATTTAAAGGATATAATATATAGTATCTGTTAGTAGTATATAATATCTGTCTGTCAGTGTCATTGTAAGTCAGGATGCAACAACCTGGTTGTGTTTTTTTCTTTTCATTTTATCATCAGTGAAAAAAACAACCAAAATTGACATAATTTGTCATGAACGTGTCCGCAGGGTGACTGATAAATGTTGGCTATGACTGCAGTTTTATATGTATATGTGGTTCTGATCATGGTTGTGGAAAAAATGGGGTGTTGTTATCTTCCCTTCTCCGTTCTGCCTTTCTTTTTGAGGATGCCTTTACTGAGGAACCTACAGGGATCCGTATTTGCATTTTTATTTATACCCACAGAGATGGATCCTATAATGCTTTGCTGAAGCTTTGCTCCTTTAATCTCTTGGCTTAGCACCAGAAGTGAAGGCATATCTGTTAAAATAAAACATTCTGTGAGTACGACTGTAATCAGCTTCCCCTCTGCTAGATCACTGTGTAATTCGCTGATTTTCTCATGTTGCACAACAGCACAAATGCCTTCAAGAAAAGACAAACAGTATGCAGATATTAAGAGTAATGCTTTTATTAAGGATTAAATAATAAGGAACTGAGGTGTAAGGTAGATAATCAGGAGGCACTTGGTGTCTTTGGTGTTTAGAAGGAATTAACTAGAACAGTCTGACATATATTCATTTTTTAGTACACAGAGTACAACGAGATTCTTATGTGGGAAAGGATTTGAACTACAAAATGTTCAGACACAAGTCACGTCCAAGGCTCCCAGGCAGCCTTTTGTCCATTGTGTAAGAGCAATCAGTTGAACGGTCATCAGTCATTTTTGACATTCTGCCTCTTCTAAAAAAGCACACTACCTATGACTGATTTGCTGACGTTATTACCTTTTTGAGGGAAGATGCTAAATTCTTAATGAACTTGAAAGCAACTTGGAACCATTAAAGGGAGAGAGTAATACCGTCCTTCCCATCCAGAAATAATGGGCAATTTTGCTGCTTAGGACTATTGCTCTTGGGTGGCTGTGGCATCATTGGGATCAAAGATTGCAAGCAAACCTGTGGAAGAAAAGCATTTTTTTTTACTATTGTGTATGTGAAGAAAATGTTATTATTATTCTTGTTTTTTAGCTTTGCACTGGTGCTGTCACGAAGCACATACAGACTGTAAAAACATACTGTACAATGTTCCATAAAGTTCCATTACTTACTTAGTTTCCAGACTTGAAGCAAACTACACAGGAAGTCAGGAAAAATAGCATAACTTGCAGAATTATATAAAAAAAAAAACATGCGCCATTATGGAAAAGGTGCCCAGCCATTGGTATACAAATATCCTATCCAAAGCAATGTACTTTGTTTTCTGCTTGGCTTGAGTGCTAGGATTGATTATAGATTCCAACTACTGGAAATGTCAAATAAAGATGCAGTGTCAATACAAGTAGGTTCAAGTGCTTATGAGAAAACAGTGAGGGACTCAGCTCATCTTTAAAGACCCAGGGGAAATACATTTCACCATTTTAATACCAGTCCAGAGAAAAGACTTGATGTCTGTCCTTCTTGTGTCTTAAAAGGGGGCATGTGGTAGCCTAGTGGTTAAGGTGTTGGGCTACCAATCGGAAGGTTGTGAGTTCGATCCCAGGTCCACCAAGCTGCCCCTTTTGGGCCTTTACCCTCAATTCCCCAGCTGTATAAAAAAAAAAGAGATAATGTAAGTCGCTCTGGATAAGAGCGTCTGCCAAATGATGTAAAAATGATGTAATGATGTAAAAGCTGTAAGGTCAAGGTGAGCTATACTCAAAAGGGTATGGTGTGTGGTGCAGGATTTGAGAATCACAATTATATAATTCACAACTGGTACATTTTTGGCTTTGTAATCAAGCATTAGGGTTTCAATTTAATAGGAATTTAGAGCCTCAGCAAAGCAAACGGAAATGCAGCACTGGAGTGACATAGGTGAAATGAGATCGATTAAATCCAAGTCAGGCTGCTGAATTCTAAATTAGTTGCAAGGACCCAATAGATGATGCAGGATTAGCAGCCAAGGGGAAGTTGTAGTAGTCAAGTCTTAAGATGCTGAAGGACTGAATAAGCATTTGAGTGCCCTCTCAAAAAGAAACTCTTGGGTACTTCTGCTATTGCACAGAAGAAATCTGCATAATATTGCATACAGATGTGTGTACTTCAATCTAGCCATGGGGGTCACAGTCCAGTGACTTCTGTGCCGGTCCCAAGCCCGGATAAATAGAGAGGGTTGCTTCAGGAAGGGCAGCCGGCATAAAACATTGCCAAATCTAACCATGCGAATCATCAGTACGAATTTCATACCGGATCGGTCGAGGCCCGGGTTAACAACGACCGCCATCGGCACCGTTGACCTACAGGGCGCCGGTGGAAATTGGGCTACTGTTGGTCGAAGATGTAGAGGAGGGAGGAGAGTGCACAGACAGAGAGAGAAGAGGAAAGGTAAGAGTGTAGGACTGAGAATAGGAACTCTGAATGTTGGTACTATGACAGGGAAAGGTAGAGAGCTGGCTGATATGATGGAGAGAAGGAAGGTGGATATACTGTGTGTACAGGAGACCAAGTGGAAGGGTAGCAAGGCTCGTAGTATAGGAGCAGGATTCAAGCTGTTTTATTATGGTGTGGATAGTAAGAGAAATGGGGTAGGTGTGGTCCTGAAGGAGGAGTTTGTGAGGAATGTTCTGGAGGTGAAGAGAGTGTCAGACAGGGTGATGAGTCTGAAGTTAGAGATTGAAGGGGTGATGTTGAATGTTGTTAGTGGTTATGCCCCGCAGGTAGGTTGTGAGTTAGAGGAGAAAGAGAGATTCTGGTGTGAATTAGATGAGGTGATGGAAAGTATTCCCAAGGGTGAGAGAGTGGTGATAGGAGTGGATTTTAATGGACATGTTGGTGAGGGGAACACAGGTGATGAGGAGGTGATGGGCAAGTTTGGAGTTAAGGAAAGGAACCTTGAAGGACAGATGGTAGTAGACTTTGCTAAGAGGATGGACATGGCTGTGGTTAACACTTATTTTCAGAAGAGGGAGGAACATAGAGTGACTTACAAGAGTGGAGGTAGGAGAACACAGGTAGACTACATCCTTCGTAGAAGAGGCAATCTGAAAGAGATTAGTGACTGTAAAGTGGTAGTGGGAGAGAGTGTAGCCAGACAGCATAGGATGGTGGTGTGTAGGATGACTCTGATGGTCTGTAAGAGGAAGAGGTCAAAGATAGAGAAGAAAACTAAGTGGTGGAAGCTGAAAAAGGAGGAATGTTGTGAGGAATTTAGACAGAAGTTGAAGCAGGCTCTGGGTGGTCAGGTAGTGCTGCCGGATGACTGGGAAACTACAGCAGAAGTGATCAGGGAGACAGGGAGAAAGGTGCTGGGTGTGTCATCTGGAAGGAGGAAAGAAGATAAGGAGACTTGGTGGTGGAATGAGGAAGTTCAGGATAGTATCCAGAGGAAGAGATTAGCCAAGAAGAAGTGGGATATGGACAGGACTGAAGAGAATAGACAGGAATACAAGGAGTTACAGCGCAGAGTGAAGAGAGAGGTGTCTAAGGCCAAGCAGAAGGCATATGACGAGTTGTACACTAGGTTAGACACTAGAGAAGGAGAGAAGGACTTGTACAGGTTAGCTAGGCAGAGGGATCGAGATGGGAAGGATGTGCAGCAAGTTAGAATTATTAAGGATAGAGATGGAAGGGTGCTCACAAGTGAGGAGAGTGTACAGAGGAGATGGAAGGAATACTTTGAGGAGCTGATGAATGAGGAAAATGAGAGGGAAAAAAGAGTAGAAGGGGTGAACTCTGTGGAACAGGAAGTAGATAAGATTAGAAAGGATGAAGTCAGGAAGGCTTTGAAGAGGATGAAAAGTGGAAAGGCAGTTGGTCCTGACGACATCCCGGTAGAGGTCTGGAAGTGTCTAGGAGAGGCAGCAGTGGAATTTTTAACTAGTTTGTTCAACAGGGTTTTAGAAAGTGAGAGGATTCCCGAGGAATGGAGAAGGAATGTGTTAGTGCTAATCTTTAAGAATAAGGGTGACGTGCAGAGTTGCAGCAACTATAGGGGGATAAAGTTGATGAGCCATACAATGAAGTTGTGGGAAAGAATAGTGGAAGCTAGGTTAAGGAAGGTGGTGGAAATTTGTGAGCAGCAGTATGGCTTCATGCCCAGAAAGAGCACAACAGATGCAATTTTTGCTCTGAGAATGTTGATGGAGAAGTATAGGGATGGTCAGAGGGAGTTGCACTGTGTGTTTGTAGACTTAGAGAAAGCGTATGACAGGGTGCCAAGAGAAGAGCTGTGGTACTGTATGAGGAAGTCAGGAGTAGCAGAGAAGTATGTCAGAGTGGTGCAGGACATGTATGAGAGGAGCAGGACAGTGGTGAGGTGTGCTGTAGGTCAGACAGAGGAGTTCACAGTGGAGGTGGGACTGCATCAGGGATCGGCTCTGAGCCCCTTCCTGTTTGCTATAGTGATGGATCAGTTGTCAGAGGAGGTCAGACAGGAGTCTCCTTGGACGATGATGTTTGCAGATGACATTGTGATCTGTAGTGACAGCAGGGAGCAGGTGGAGGAAAACCTGGAGAGGTGGAGGTTTGCGCTGGAGAGAAGAGGAATGAAAGTCAGTCGTAGTAAGACTGAGTACATGTGTGTGAATGAAAGGGAGGGAAGTGGAACAGTAAGGTTACAGGGTGAAGAGGTGAAGAAGGTACAGGAGTTTAAGTACTTGGGGTCAACAGTCCAGAGTAATGGAGAGAGTGGGAAAGAAGTAAAGAAGCGAGTGCAGGCAGGTTGGAGTGGGTGGAGAAAGGTGTCAGGAGTTCTGTGTGATAGGAAAATATCAGCAAGAATCAAGGGGAAGGTGTACAGGACAGTGGTGAGACCAGCCATGCTGTATGGTTTAGAGACAGTGTCACTGAAGAAGAGACAGGAGTCAGAGCTAGAGGTAGCCGAGCTGAAGATGTTGAGGTTCTCTTTGGGTGTGACAAGATTGGACAGGATTAGGAACGAGTACATCAGAGGGACAGCCCATGTTGGACGTTTGGGGGACAAAGTTAGGGAGGCAAGATTAAGATGGTTTGGACATGTTCAGAGGAGGGAGAGTGAGTATATTGGTAGGAGAATGTTGGACATGGAGCTGCCAGGCAGGAGGCAAAGAGGAAGGCCAAAGAGGAGGTATATGGATGTAATTAATGAGGATTTGAAGCTAGTGGGTGCAAGTGTTGAGGATGCAGAAGATAGGGATAGGTGGAGAGAGATGATTCGCTGTGGCGACCCCTGAAGGGAAAAGCCGAAAGAAGAAGAAGATGTGTGCACTTCCAGATTGAGATTTTGGAATGCAGGAAGAAAAAGATAGATATTATCATTACTGTAGACATGTGAAGATATGACTACATCAAGAACTCAAATGGCTATAGGTGGCATAGAGGAGTACTGAAGACCGAACACCGAGCCTTGAGGGACACCATTACAGAGAATGGATGGAGCAAATGTGGACAAATTTTAGATAGCTGTTGATGTCTACTGCAAACATTTGCATATGAGAACCACACAATCAGTCTTTAAGTCTTATTTTTTAATAGTGTTTTGAAAAATGATAATATTGGTATAAATTTAAGGCATTTCTTATTACATAAACATAATTAAATAATAAATCTATAATCCACCAAGACCCCCCTCTCCATTATTCCCATATAGAGGATTCCTTATATATTTTCTTTTGACTGGAAGCCAGTTTCATATCTCCATAATAGTAACAAGTTAATTTTTGGGTGACTTTAGATTGATAGTGCAGCCAATCTCTGCTTAGCACCTGAGTTCCCTTGGCTAGTGCAATTTCACACTCCCACACACATACACTCTGCTTTCTGTGAAAAGAAAAAAACACACATTCCCAGTTATTGGCTGCAGCATCCAATTGATCTAGAATGAGTCTTTATACTAAGACAGGGGATTACTCAATTTCCAACATCTATCTGCACTTTCCCAGTTCTCTGCCGGCTGATGTCTCTGTTGTATTTTTATTTTCCTCTCTCCTTCCCCGCTTTCACACTAACATGCTCCTCTCTCTTGATCCCAGTACAGACAGGCACAGGATCACAAGGGAGTATAAAAGTGTCAAACCTTGTAAGTGTGACAAATTTGCTCAAGAAAATAACAGTTTGCATAAATGTCATTTTGTTTCAGCTTGATATTTTATTCATTATTTCTCAGCCACATTGAGTTGGTCTTACTCAATAATAATAATAATAATAATAATAATAATAATAATAATAATAATAATAATAATAATAATAATAACCTTCTTCTTCTTTCGGCTTTTCCCTTCAGGGGTCGCCACAGCGAATCATCTCTCTCCACCTACCCCTATCTTCTGCATCCTCAACACTTGCACCCACTAGCTTCATATCCTCATTAATTACATCCATATACCTCCTCTTTGGCCTTCCTCTTTGCCTCCTGCCTGGCAGCTCCATGTCCAACATTCTCCTACCAATATACTCACTCTCCCTCCTCTGAACATGTCCAAACCATCTTAATCTTGCCTCCCTAACTTTGTCCCCCAAACGTCCAAAATGGGCTGTCCCTCTGATGTACTCGTTCCTAATCCTGTCCAATCTTGTCACTCCCAAAGAGAACCTCAACATCTTCAGCTCGGCTACCTCTAGCTCTGACTCCTGTCTCTTCTTCAGTGACACTGTCTCTAAACCATACAGCTTGGCCGGTCTCACCACTATCCTGTACACCTTCCCCTTGATTCTTGCTGATATTTTCCTATCACACAGAACTCCTGACACCTTTCTCCACCCATTCCAACCTGCCTGCACTCGCTTCTTTACCTCTTTCCCACTCTCTCCATTACTTGGACTGTTGACCCCAAGTACTTAAACTTCTTCACCTCTTCACCCTGTAACCTTACTGTTCCACTTCCCTCCCTTTCACTCACACAGATGTATTCAGTCTTACTAGGACTGACTTTCATTCCTCTTCTCTCCAGCACAAACCTCCACCTCTCCAGGTTTTCCTCCACCTGCTCCCTGCTCTCACTACAGATCACAATGTCATCTGCAAACATCATTTAAACACACTTAATAAATAAATAAATACTACTGCTACTACTACTACTACTACTACTACTACTACTACTACTACTAATAATAATAATAATAATAATTATTATTATTATTATTATTATTAAGTGTGTTTAAAGTTGAATAAATCACAACATTACAATGTTGAACACCCTGGCCATGTTGAAAACCCTGGCCCTACATTAGTGAAATGTTTTTGTATACAGAATTCATCATTCATTCATTTTCTACCGCTTATCCGAACTACCTCGGGTCACGGGGAGCCTGTGCCTATCTCAGGCATCATTGGGCATCAAGGCAGGATACACCCTGGACGGAGTGCCAACCCATCGCAGGGCACACACACACACACTCTCATTCACTCACGCAATCACACACTACGGACAATTTTCCAGAGATGCCAATCAACCTACCATGCATGTCTTTGGACCGGGGGAGGAAACCGGAGTACCCGGAGGAAACCCCCGAGGCATGGGGAGAACATGCAAACTCCACACACACAAGATGGAGGCGGGAATCGAACCCCCAACCCTGGAGGTGTGAGGCGAACGTGCTAACCACTAAGCCACCGTGCCCCCCTATACAGAATTAGATATTGATAATATAAAATAAGGCATATCTTTTGACACCTTTGGCATTATTGTTATCTAATTTGAAAAAGCATGCTGTTAGTAAGTTTTGCTAATTTGCTAACCATACCTGGCCATATACCATATGTAATTTATGTAACTTGTTTTTCTTGCTAATGCTTAGACTCCCAGTGATATTATTAGCTTAAATTGACTAGGCAGCAAGTCAAATTCTAGCTAGTGGTCCATTTTTTAGATTGTTGAATCCCTCTAGCCCATTGATAGAAGCCTCCCATGCTTGTCGTATATTAGAAAATGCACAAAATATTCAGTGAGAAACAGATGTTCTCAGCAAGGCAGGTGGATAGGATTCATGTTTGCCTGTAGAGAACACTGTATCACACTTTTCCTTTTACATCTTCTTTAACTGCAGCCAACCTTCACAATGTCTGATTTTGATTGAAAGATCTGCCATGTTTATGAATATATCTCTCTGGCATATCTTACTCTGGTATCTGGAAATGTTACACTGAGAGCCATTAAAGAAAAAAGATAAACATACACTTCTTTACTAACATCATCCTGCACCAGGAAGTACCATCAACTGTGGCATACAAAGCTGGCACATATCCCTCTTTCTCTATAGCTCCCTCTCTTTTCCTCTACCCACTTTTGAGACCTCCAGGCACTCACAGTGCCAGATGGCACACTCATCTGTGCTACCTCCTCTGCTAAATATTAATATGCTTGTCTCCATTCAATTTTCTTTGTCATCACTAATATCTCCTCAGGTTTCCATAAGTTAGCTAGATCAAACAGAATACTTGCATGCTGATCTGATGACGTAACTGAAGGTTTATTGGCTTTTTAAAAAAAAGCCAGGTTTATTTTGGGCCATTTCTTCTCTCCCCATCAAATTTACAACTCAGAGTCCAACTTTTACAGTCCCAATTAAAATGATAACAGGTTGTGTGAAAGTTGGTGTAATGTGTGATGTACTTTATCTATGTTTCTAAATAATGGCAACCAGTTAGAGCCTCTCTAGAATAACTACACGTAGTGATGAATGTTGTATTAGATTTTAGGGCTTGACAGCGAATATATTACACTTGTGTGTGTATTGATGGATGGACGGACAGATGGACGGACGGACGGATAGATAGATAGATAGATTTGTTCTGATTAAATAATATAACAAATCCAGTTTGGGTCTGTTGTCTGTCCATTTATGTACTATACAAGATTGGTTTACTGTTTCCACTTTTATCTTCTGATCCAAAGCCATTATTGGGTAAAAATGGATAATGAAATAAATAATTCTCCTGTCAGCAATGCAAATAGAGATCAAAATGATTAACATTTTAATTGGTATAATCTACTGACACAGCTGTCAGTGACAGGCTGCAGGAATCTACAGTCTGGGATAGAAAGAAATAAGCCCAGATCTCTTTCCTTCAAACCAGTCTGTATATATTGTTGCTGTTATTCTCTGCTTCATAAAAATCCCAAATAATCTACCATAAGAAATTTGATAACAGTCATTCATCTCCTAAATCGATTATTCCAGCCTCCTGACTACACAGTATGTCACAGTAAGTTATGCAGGTATCCTTGTTCCTGTATAGTCTCTACAGTTTCTACAGTTCATTTCAGGCCTGGTAACTATAGAGCCACTGTAACAAGCTTTTTTAGACCAACTTTTACTAAAAATTCCATTCATTAAGGCAACTAATGAGGAATACCTTATGACAAAAAATAAAGCCCATTTGCATTGACATTCTCTCTGGGCTGCCAGTCGCCTGCAGAGTTAAAAATAAAAGCCTACTGAATAGGGCAGGAGCTATTGTGCTAGGATATAAGTCATATAAGATATAAGATAAGTCATAGCTTTTATTTGCCCACTTTTTTATTAGTCAAAACAAATCTGTTGCTTTCCTGTCACTTCCTGTTTATGTTCTATGTGTCATGACATAGCCCAAATTATTATTCAGCAAATATGAAATAGCCCTAAATTGTGTGGAAATATAATTAGTTAAAGAAAATGCTTCTAAGGTGTGTTTAAGTATCCTTCACTACATTTGTGCTCATTTAGGACATATATAACCCTTTATCTTCAGCAGGGTTGTACCGGAACCAAAACTTGTACCTGTAACACTGTATGCGAGGTGAGGACATACCCTTAATGGGACCCCAGTCCAACACAGGACACCATGCACACACACATTCACACACATTTTCACACCTAGGCATGGCATGGGAAGTGGCAGGAAATTGGAGAAACCAAAGGAAAACCACATGGACACTGACAGTCTACAAAGAGAGTAAGCTGAGTTCAGTGTAGAGCTGAAGAGCCTGGAGCTCAATGGCAGCAACGCTAGTGACTGTACCACTGTGCCAGTGCTTATGACTATTACAATGCAATTCATTATTACAATCTGTCATTCATCTATTAATTTATATCTAATTTTGTATAATTAATACATTTCACTCTAGGTGCATGTTAGTGTATTTTGGGTTCACCGCATGAGCATCAAGATTCATTAGAATATGTGCCACACTGGAATATGCACAGTTAAACATGCAAAGATATTCAAGGCCGAGTTCACATCTGCAGAAAGTACGTCACTGCTCGTGTAATCAGAAAGAGTGAAGCACCTTGGGAACCTCGCTAACAAAAACAGCCTAAAACCCAGCTGGGTGAGCTCTTTAAGCAGCATGCAAGATGCATGCACTTTGTTTGATCTGTTTTTATTTTTAAAGATGTTTAGGAATATGCAAATGTGTCATTTGCTTATCCCACAGAGCATCATTTTAAAGTATGTTTAGAGATATGCAAATGTACCATTGCTAATTCTGTTAGAAGAGTTTGTCCTCTCTTTACTTGCTGGTGTCATTTAAAAATAAGAAGCTGTTGATGTGAGAATTATATTACATTAACACATGTACAGAATGCATGTACAAGAAATTATTTTATTTGATTTTATCTGCTGCTGTTTTTCTTTGGTAATAAACACAAGAAATCGAATAATAATCCAAATATCAGGCTATCCTCAAACCAGTCTGTTGATTTCATCTAAAGACATTTTTTGTTGAAATCATTTAACACAACTCTTCAAAAAGCTCTACAAGCAACACGCTAATGCCTACACACTCTAATGAACTGGTAAATCTACAGCATTTTGCAGTAATTCGAGTTTAATGTAAGGTATATTTGGAGGAAAGTAAGACATAGATATGAAAAAATGCAGGTAAAGCAGCATTTCCTTAACTTTTTAAATTTCCTTAATTTCCTTTACTTAACATGTTGATCAACACATTCATGCGGCACTCTGTTTATGTTCACTGTCTATGTTGTGCTTATTTCAAATTGCAGGTTTTGTTTTTCCAATGCCAATTTTGAAGGAACTGATGTATGATTTTTATAATCACCTCACTTTACCAAGTATGAAGAACACACTGAAAATAGAATGTACACAATAAGTTTTATCGAAATATTGTGTAGGTCTGGTGGAAAAAAACGGCTTGCTGGATGCTCTGAAGTGTGTAGATGACATAGAAATTACATGGTTGTGTTTGCATAAAGCATTGTAGTTAAAGGCATCAAGCTGAATAAAAACCACAGCCTATAATAAAGTCATGAAAAGCAAGCAGCCATTTGAACATCTGAGGTTTACTGGTTGATTTTATTTGATTTTTGTAATTAGTTGCAGCCTGTAATTGAGAAGTAAAAATAAATAATAATAAATTTGTTTACCGTGTCTATTATTAAAAACATATAATACAACATATAATTAATATGAAGGTGTATTCAGAGTTGGCAATTCAACTATAAAACTTACAGCAATATTTACACTTAGTTATTTATGTCCAGAGAAGCTGTCAAGCCAATAGTTTCATGAACTCAA
This sequence comes from Tachysurus vachellii, assembly GCF_030014155.1. Taxonomy (NCBI): domain Eukaryota; kingdom Metazoa; phylum Chordata; class Actinopteri; order Siluriformes; family Bagridae; genus Tachysurus; species Tachysurus vachellii. The sequence continues at coordinate 10,345,849 of NC_083473.1, forward strand.
CTTGTCACATAAACAGTTTCTTGTTTCTACAGCTGTTATATGAACAATGATTAAGCTTATCATAGTGGCTGTTTACCCCAAGATCCCATTGGGTTACCTTTAAAGCACCTGTGGAAAATGTTAATGTTTTTTCTGATGAAATGCTGCTTATGAGGGCAAGCAGACAAATTATTTTTAGCATGATAAACATCATCAGCATTGCCCTATTTCTTGCTTATGCTTGTTAGGATCAGTTAATCTAAAAAATGACTCACACTCTGTCAAAGTTGAGACACACATAATGCTTTGTTCAAGTGTCTTCTCTTTGTGATGGCCACATTTGCAAGGCACAGTCGAAGTCCTCACCTCATTCTTAATGATCTGTGTTACTGCTAATGAACAGATTAAGCTCCTTTTCCACTACTGTGATCAATAACAATGTTACAGGTCAGAGTACTGATTCTGCCTGTCCCTATGACAACTGCTAATTAATCACATGGAAGTGGGATTATAGTTATTCGTGTGAGAAGGATGTTTTCTGTCATGCACAGAATACATAACCTTCCCGACCAATAGATTCGCCCCTGGTCGACAATTTCACACAGTGTACATGAACTGACAGGCCGCTTAGCAATGCACTGCTAACGTAGCGTAGCCATTATTACTTGAGCTTGCTTTATTTAATGAGGCTTGCCACCTCTGAACCCTGTGGTTATAGAACACTAAAGCAACACAACTTAGTGGTTTGTGCATCAGTGTGTACTGAAGGTTATATTTAGATGAACAGTTTGTTAAATACAAGGGCATATAGACTCAGGTGAGTCAAACGGAAGAAAAAAGAACAACATTAAAAGTAAAAGTCAAACTAAAAAAGTCTTCGCAGCAAGCCGCTAGCTTGGCATAGATTATACAACTCTTTGGAACTTTACAGAAGGGATGAACACCATTCATCCAAAATATATTACCTCAGTGATGGTGATGGAGAGCACAGACTGGTGACTGGAAAATTGCTATAGCATAGGCTTTGCATCACTTTCATTTTCCTCAAACTATTCAGTGAGCTCTTGTGCCCTGTAGATGAGGTTGCTGTCACCCTGGAATAAACCACTCCCATCAGAATCGAAATGTTTTATCACAGAATAAATGTGATAAAACTTAGAATAACTTTGCATTGATTTGCATTGACTTGCCTCTGAGAGGACATGTGGAGCCAAATCATAGCAGCAAAATGCCTCCCACAGTGTAACATAGATATCGGTTCTTTCATTACTTTCAAATTAATTTGTCATTCTTCTGTGTTTGCAGAGCATATGACAGAACTCTGAGTAGTTATACTAAATGGATTGCCAAAACACAACTCATTCACATTCTCCAAAAAAGGTATTTTCTGTATTTCTGTGGTGCTTTTTCCATGAACCAAATATTTATGAACTTCAGTGGAAACAACCTAACCCCTCAAAATGTCATGATATTTTCTTGCATCTCTAATGGCAAAAAAACATACAGATAAAAGTCACATTGTAGTCTTTTGACATGATCAAGCCCTGTTAAAATAAACCCACACTGTGCATCCACACTGGGCAACACTGTTTTCATTATGCTATAATGCTGGTATTCGTATTATGTTTTGCTCCCACCTAGGAGTCATACAGAATATATTGTTAAGGCTGCTGTAACATTAGTCATGTACATGCAACATTTGGCAGTCTGAGTTTTTCTCAGTGATTTAATTCAGAGTGTATGGAAAAAAAAATAATCTAACCATCTCTCTGTATTATGTGCTTACAGCTTATTTGCTAATTTTTTTCAGAACCCAGCTGCATGTTAAAAATGAACCATCATCATCATCATCATCATCATCATCATCATCATCACCGTTTTCATTTGAAAGGTCAATATTCAAATTAAAATTTTATTTGTCACATACACAACCATACACAGTAGTGAAATGCTTTTTGACTGTTTGTGCCATAAAAGTTGAGTTACAATACAAATAGAAACATTACTTGTATAGTAGGAAACGGAAAATATCTAGAAAATATCTAAAAATACTATACTGAATATGGATGAATTTGGATTGTTGGCTCACCAGTATGACCATTATGAATAAAGCGCAAATATGTGTGATAAGGCTTTTAATTTCTTTTTTCTTTTTCATTTTTTATCTTTTCAGTGTCCTTCATAGAGACCACCTAACTACCCTCAGTTTGATAAAAACTGTTCCTTATGTATTCTTTGCTTAGTTACCAGTTTTTAGCTTTCTAATTGGATTCTACGTTCCATCTTTTCTGCAAAAATTTGTTGTAGGATTTTGCATAAAACCTTAAGAGTTCCAAGAGTTCCTTTCTACCAGCTAGCATCCCCTACCTCAGCAGCAACCTGACAGTACAACAGACAATGATAAACAGATAGACAGAAAAGACAGAAAGACATCTTAATGTTCTCCATATAAGACTAAACACATGACAAACACATGCACTATTTTTCATCTGGAGACTTTAGAAAATATTTCTCTGCAGGCCTTTTCCAGGTTTAGAAAAGAAAGATTATTTTTATGAATGGGTCTCAAGATGGATACACAGCTGAAGGGTTTACAGACTGGGTGAAGATGAATGGTATGAGAGAAACATTAATCTGAACAGAAAAGTCAGAAAGCATTTATAACTCTGGTAGCTTAGTAATAATAGAAAAAAATACTATAACTATAATTAGACAATAAATACAGAATCAACATTAAAAAGTACATCAACAAAATATATGCAAAGTACAACACAAAGAAATATTGCACAAATGCTGGATACAAAAGTATTACAAACTGATGACCAAATCTTGTTGTAGATTATTGACTAAAGTGGTCTGTAGTCTATCTCTCTATGACCTTCAGAGTGTATGTATTGACACATCATTAAGATAAAAAATATACAGTAGTATTGATCATTTATTCCATTTAATCTGAATAAAAAACCTTCACTGTATCAAGAGAGATTAAAGGGTAAGTACGTCCAGAGAGATGGATAAAACAAAGGTACAGAATGTACTTTGGTATTATTGGATATTATAAAATACATAAGTATATAAATAAAGCCATGAACCTCTGATATAATATTTGAAAGAGAAACTTTAGCTAGTATTTTATTTTTATTGCATAATACAGTTAATGTATTGGGGAGTAAGAACCACTATATGTAGGTGAGATAATTACAGGGTTGATGGTAGGAGGTACAGTTTAATTGCTGAATATATTATAGAACTCACCTATAAAGCTATCTGGTGGTTAATCCTGGAGTTAAGCTGGGTGGCGCAGTCATTTAGCCAGGTCTGGATTTATGATAGTGATCTCTAATTAGAAGAAACTGGGCTTAGAAAGATAGGAACTTTCTCATTTTACCCTATTTTGAGAGACAGGAGTCTCAACACAACACAGAATCTCACTTCAAAGCGCTGACAGACATGACCACCACAGACTTCAATTCACAGCAACCACCAGTGCTCTTGTATTGTTTCTAAGCTAATTCTTGAATTTTTGCAAATAAATTTTGGGAACAAAGATTGATTAATGCATGACGTCTTGCACTTGGTCTTTTAGTCTGTAGGTTTCTCTAAAAAGGACTGCAGCTGCTTTAGGACCCATAACATGCTTCACAGGGACATGCAGTAAGCTGTAGATTTCTCCATTTAACAATGTGACCTTGACCTTTTACTGACATTTAATGAAATAAAGCCTGAGTTATTGCCAGTAACATTTTTTCTGGCAGCTGTAACATTTTGGATTTTTTTTGGCCATTTTGCACAGTGAAATGAATGCTTTGTAGTAACCAAGATGCCCAATGGATTGATTCTACCAGTTTAATTGTATTTCACTAACTAGTTTCATGGCTATGGGGAAAAGACTAAAGTTCATTTTATTGAAAAAAGGAAGTTTTGTCACAGAGATCATTCTTTAAGCTAATGAAAGCCATATCAAATATAGCTATAGCTATATCTGAAAGCCATATCAAATGCATCATTATTTCCACCCAGCAGAGTTTTAGACTCATGGTATCCTTAGTCTGTGACCTAGCAAACCAACATTTATGTATTCATTGATGGACTTTTGGACATCACTTTGGATAATGCTATCTGCCAAGTAAATGCGTCACATACAGTATAATATTTTGACACATACTTTATCTACATGTCTGTATGAGTGTATATGAGCCTGCATTATTCACTTCAGCAAATTTTATTACATTTTATTCTGGCTAAAGGCAAGGTTTGAACGCCCTAAAACACCTTATTCTATTAGTTTTGTCTACTGGCACCACACCAGAGGCAGACTAACACTTGCACTCCCCAATTACACCAAAACCACTAGCTTTCTCCACAGAGCAGCCTCAGCTCAGCATGGCATTGCCTTTGATTGAGACTTGAAGAGTGAAAAGAATGGCCCTCAAGCAATGCCATTCATCTACACACACACACACACACACACACACACACACACATGCACACACACACACACACACACACACACACACACACACACTCCTCAAATGTCCACTGGGTTTTATTTAACCTTGAAGGTTTGGTATTAACTTTTGTTAATTAGGTCTCTCATAAAGCAGGCACTAAACTAATAGGCCTAATACTAATAACTAACTAATAACCTTTTTAAGGTTAATATAATAGAAATTTAAGTTTAAATTAATTGAAAATGTTTTCTGGATATTTGCAATTAATCATTATTTACTATACCAAGACTTGATTTACATTATCATCAAATCAACAGAGCACATAAACAAACAAAAGACTAATTAAACCCCTGTGAATTACACAGTTGTTAATTAGTGGCTCTTAATTTCTAGCCTCAGCCCTGCTGAAGGACTCCAGCTTATAAATCAACTAAATTTACTAATATTATACTTATATTATACTTATATAGTGAAAAGGTTAACATCTTCACAACCATTATATCATGTCATGTAATTACTGACAGCCATATTTTCCAGGTAGCTGGTTGTGCTTTAGTTGGATCGGTCAAAGTATATATGCAGTAAACAGTCACCCATCACGAGACCATCAACAGTCTATCGTATGCCTATCATCACACAGCCTTTTGACTCATTCTAAACAATATGCTCATTTTCAGTTGATAATCTATACACACTTTGTATATTAACAAATTGGCCCATTATTTGAACAGATGTTTATAGCTCATAGTGTTTAGTAGATAACCAGGTCAATCCTAACAGAAACTGAGATATTTTATTGATAAATTTCATTTGATACCTTGTTGAGAATCACTTAAATGGCCTGTGGGTGGCTTGTAAAAAGGATTCACTTAACCATCCAAATAAAGTTGTCATTATTGTAATACTAATGGCTAATACCTCTAGAGAATGTCTATTGCAAGGTCCAAGGATGCTGCTGGTGAGTTACAAGATACACGGAAGCAGCTGAAAGCCTTAGAGAATGACTGTGTGGAAACGTTTTTCTCATGACTGCTTCTGAACCTCTAGTCTTTACTTTATATTATTCCCCATGAGATGTATGGTATTAGTGGTATTAGTTGGGGAGCATGGAATGCCTGGTTATGAAAACTATTTGAGATGATGTTAAGAAAATGAATAAAGTAATCAGTGGCATGAGACTCTAGTGCTAATATATATGCAAAGTCAGTGATGAGGACTGCACTCTGTTTATATGCTTATTTGTGTGATACTGAGACTGTATACTCTCAGGAACAAAATTTCAAGTTCTATGAATCTGGTGTTCTTCCTTATGTCACCTCAGGAGGTTTTGCCACTTCTTCCTATATACAGCACAATATACAGATTGCCTTTCCTCGATCCATAAGATTCAAACCAACAGAGGACCCAAAAACAGAATGAATACATTTCAAAAACAAATAAATTCAATATCCTGTAGCTTTCTGAAACAAATTGGATGAAGATTAAGAATAAAAAGGAATTGCTCAGGATTCAAAGCACACCATGTCACCTGCAAAGCATGAAAACATCTAAAATACAAAATGTGCATTATGGACTTGACTCACTGGTCTATATTGATATGCATGTGAACAAGCACATTTATTAACTTCCCTGCAAATGAAGCACATGATCAATTATTTATCACTTAGATTCAGGCAAATGATGGAAAATAGGGTAACTGATTTATGTTGTTTCAGAAGAACCAAAAACATATTACTTGATGATCTATTGAGTGTTTTTCTAGGGCAAAAAATAGAATGTCCTTGACAGGACAAATCACAGTGTCTGAATCACCCAGTGAGCACACTGAAGATTTCACTGCAGAGTACATACTTAAACTACACAGTCACTATACAATGGCCTGTAATAGCCATTATTAATTTTCTAAAAATTCAATGTATGAGATTACCATTATTGTCCCACTGTTTTTCCATTTAAATTTTTCTTCTTTGTGTTTGTATTCTCATTTCTTTTTTGTTCATCTCTTTTTTCCATGCATTCTATCAGTTCTCAAGAATCCAATCAAAGTAGCATTCAATATTGTAATACCTATCTTTGTAGTAAACACCTTTGTGAAAAGCTAAATGTTACTTACTGAAAAAATCCCATCTCTTTTAGAAACATCCATGAATATGCTAAATAGCCTATTCTCTTGACAAAAATGGCCCTATCTTTTTCCCTTAGTGATTTGGCAGGCAGACACAAAGATTGCTGATTATGGAGTTGTTTTCATGCCTGATTGAAAGCTTTATTCTCTAAGGTCAAACTCTTTATATTAAAGAGAAAACCATTTCTTATCCTCTTGTGGGAATAATGCTATTTTGTCAAGAGTACACAAGTAGCTATAATAGCCTTAAAATAGCCAAATCACATTGTTTTTGCCTTCATTTTGCAGACAATTTATTTATTTATTTATTTATTTTTAATAAATAAAGTTTTGGAAGTTTTGGTGACAATAAATCCATTTTCTATCCATCCACATATCCGTTGTTTAAACTATATACTATATATGCTCCTTCAAACTGTGTGATGGAATATATGTATAAACTTAAATACAGAACTTTAGTGTGTTTTCTAAAAATGATCACAGTAGCTAAAGTCTACGGGGCGTTATTTTATAATTGCAGTCCTCTTTAACATTTCAGTGTAAAAGGTAATAATTACTGCTGTGAACCTTGTGTTTTTCCCACAGCGATCATTATTACCTGCAAATGCAAGTAGGAAAGGTGCGTTCAGTACATGAGTAATTATATCTGAATTATAGACGGCTCTTAAAATAGCCCGGCATGTTTTTTGTTGGGAGGTGAGCTTGTACCGATACAATCCACTGCAGATGGTTTTAATGAGCTGTTGTCATTGCATCCCAACAGAACAACGGAGGAAAATATCACCTGACAGGAAGCGACTGGTGGGGAAAGTTTACAAAGGGTTCAGAAGTGCAGCAGGTTTCAAACCTGTAGGTGTTATACAAAGTGCAATTTTTGTGTCAGGATGTAAACCGTAAGCACACAATAAGATGCAAAACAAAAAAAAGATGTATGACTCTAGTGATTTCATCAGTCTTCATCAGAGTTACTGATTCTGAAGTTATGATCTAGAAACTCTCCTCTCTGTCCTGCTACTGTATAAGCACTAAAACAGAGAGCAAACTGATTCTTTGTTACCATATAAATGCAGATAACTATCTCTCCTAATTGGAGAAGGCATAGACCCCTATTTCAATTCCACATGCTCAGCCTGAAAGCTGAGGCTGGCGAGGGTCTTTGTGTTTATTACAGGAGATTGCTTTCCTGGAAAGAGTTGTCCAGACAGCTTAGCCCTGGGGAGGCCGCATCTGTACCTTAGCTTTACTTTGTTTATGTTTAAATGTTTAGATATTACAACAGCAATATCCACTGCCTGGCCAAAAAAAAAGTCCCACACAATAATATTTCTTTGGACTGCCTTTTGCTTTGATAACAGCACACATTCATCATGTCATTGTTTTAATAACCTTATGCAATGCCACAACGTTTATTTCCGTTTAGAGTGGTGTTAATTTCTCATCAAGATGATGTATTGATGATGGGAGAGTTGGACCACTTTGTAGTCTTCTCCAGCACATCCCAAAGATTCATGTGAGGATCCTGAGACATCTAGAGATGTACCAGCTATAGGTGGACTCACAAAATGCTTCATGAAATATGCCAACTACATGTGGTCTTTGAGGACAACAACCTCCTCATCAATACCTAATTGTTGGACTGTATGTTTATAATCACACCCTTCAGTGTCACCCAAATGAGGATGGGTTCCCCTTTGAGTCTGGTTCCTCTCAAGGTTTCTTCCTTTACCATCTAAGGGAGTTTTTCCTCCCCACAGTTACCTCAGTCACCTCAGGCTTGCTGATTGGAGATAAATACAAACACATTTAAATATATCTAATATTCATCCAGAATTTTTGTATTGTATTAATCGTTATATTAACTTTTTGTTTTATGTTTATCTTCTGTAAAGCTGCTTTGAGACAACGTCCTTTGTTAAACGCGCTATACAAATAAATTTGAATTCGAATTTATATTCTCAGTGAGGTCTGGATTGTGCGGTGGCCAATACACATGTGAAACTATCTCATGCTTCCACAATTTGCGCCTGACGAATCCTGTCATTGCTGCCTTAGAACATGCCCATGTCTTTAGGGAAAAAGAGCCATTGACGTTGCTGAAGCTAGACCTGACCAACTGAAGAAATCAAATCATAACACTGCCCACATAGGCTTGTACGGCAGGCACTAAACATTCTTACCCTGATGCAACCCATCACTGTGGAACAGGGTAGATCTGGACTCATCAGACCATCTCTATGCTCTCTAGCATTTTTCCTGATTAATCTCATTTATAATCGGTTTTCTTAAGGCCACACAGCTATTTCGTCCCAATCTCTTGAGTTCTCTTCTCATGTTTAAATGCTCCTATTAAAAATTAGCCATTTTTTAAATTTGATTTCACCAAACATGTGCAAGTGATTTCTGACTGGTTATGATCATACGACATTTTTTCTACATTTTTATTACTACATTTCTTCCACAAAGATGATAGTTAATAATACATTGGACCCAGTTTTAACATTTTAACCCTTTTTAACCCAATGTTAGTGGTTTTAGCAATCTCCTAACCTGACCCTTCTAAAAGAGTAACATCTTTTCAAAGACCACATAATATGTCTTCCAACACGTTTTCTTAAGAAATAAGAAGCTCATCACTGCATCAGTTAGGGTTAAATAACATGCCAGCTGAAACATATTAATCATTGCAATCATTATCCATTGAACGGATCTTTCGTATTTGCTCAGTTAAAACCAGGTGGCGACTATTTATCACCAGGCAGCGTATCCAATCTTTCTTGAGGTGAGTAGTATGGAAGCATTCAGCTGAGCTTCTCTCCAGCGTTTGCGAAAGTGGAGAGAAGCTATTAAATATAGATGAGATGATTAATGTGTGCGCTCCTTATTTTACATGCAAGGGCTTCATTAATTAACCTCCACCCCCACGGCTGTATGTGAGTGGGTGGGTTACAGATGGCACTGGAACCCTCTTAATCCAACTCTCAATTTGGAGCTTCATGGGAGTGGGACTTGCTCAGACAGTTCCACTTAAAAAAATTAAAAACTCCAAGTTTGCATTTAAAAAAGTAGCCATGAAAATGATTTATGATCGACACAAATGAAAATGCAATCTCTTTCTTTGTCCAAGGTGCGGGCGATGTGTGAGATTATAAAGCACTTCATGATTCAACTGCAGCTGTAGTGAGAAGGTTTTTTTCTAGACAAAGTGGGAATTGTGTCTAAAGGTCCAGATGGCTGCCTCTGATTTTTCTACACAGAGCAAAAAAGTTCAGCTACATGTTAGCTCATGAATTTTTATTACTTAGAAACTCTGCATCTAATCACATTCTTATCTTATCTGCTACAATAGTATGACAAAACTATCATTCTTAGATTGACCAGAGCAATGTTTACACTTATACAGTGTTTTGTAGTCAGCATCAGGGTTAGGGTTAACTATGAGTGCTCTTCCCCTAGTTCACAACACTACTTCCCCTGTGATTATAATGCAACAGACAATTTTCTGAAAAAGAAAAAAAAACTACCTCTAGTCAATAACCTCTAAGCACATTTCTTCAGAACATCCTCCTTAATCCTCCCCCTACACCGTAATCATCATCATCATCTGGTATTGCAGCTGCATCAGCAGCCTTACAGGGAGGTAAAATTGGCCAAGTGCATCATACTCCAATATTGAAACCTAGTGAGAGGCACATGTGCAGTATCATCAAAAAAACCATAAACACCAGCAGCTTCATATTGCTGCCATTTGACCAACTAGCAATCATTTTCTTCTCCCTCCAAATCGATAATAAACTAGCTACTTCATCCTCTGCAGACATTCATTTTACTACACAAGTGCAACTGTCTTCAACTCGAATTACAAGCTGTTTGCACAGACTTATGTGTTTTATATGTTAACATTTAGTTCAAATTTGCCGTGTTTAATATCTTAATAAAAAAGTTTAAGGTTTTATTTTGGCTTGTACACATATGCTCAGTCAGTATGTGAAAATAAATTGGACTCTGGCATTATTTTATCCTTTTAAGTGGTACATTATACTGATGTAACCAAATATGAATACATTATTTTAAGTGAACAGATGTTTTGCCACTTAGTTATGACTAAAGCTGTGCAAGACATAAATCCTGAAGATTTCCTCAACATGACTTTGTCTTACTTCAGTTTCATGTGCGCATCATGTAATACTATATGTGATATGATGCCCCATTCTTTTAAAAAAGGAGAAACCTATATTGATTAACTGTATTTATGAGCGACACAAAACGTGACGATCTGGTCTCAAATAAACCTGCAAGCCACAATAATCTGCCTTCACTGTGTCTCTTAAATAGCACTGATGGATCTGCTCTGTCATCCTCTCAACCTCCAGGATGAGAGGATCAAATTAGACCCACATTTAATTTGCTCTTTAGAGAAGAACGCTAAGCCTGCATTTATGTATGACTGTTCGATCCAGTTTCTGAAGTGTTCATAACCATGGTCCTCTTTACAAAATAATATTTGAGTGTGTGATCAGGACCAGGGTATTATTCATTTATTATTCAGCTGTAGGCAATATCAGGGTATTGTTCACCTGTGATAGATAGATAGATAGATAGATAGATAGATAGATAGATAGATAGATAGATAGATAGATAGATAGATAGATTAAATTTACAATGTGGTAACTTATGGACCATAGAGAAGATTGTCAGCTAGGATTCTTTAAAATCTACACATAAATTAGTGGGTGGTATAATGCTGTTCCTTCCGACCGCCCTCGTCCCTGATGGCTGATTTCTCTGGTCTAGTTGCCTGTGTGTAACGATATGCAGTTTGCCTTGAAGCACTGGCATCATAATGCTAAAGCAGATTATTTTATGTACTGTGAAAGGAAAGCATATGCTGTGTAATTTACAGGAAATTAGGTTATCAGATACAGTGCCCCAAAGCTTTTCTATAAAATCTGAAAGAAAAAATAGTTAGCTTGTTTACTGTTAGGTGAACTTCACCTCAAGCCTGCCTGGGACTTTACTCCTGGATTGTGAAATGATGTCCTCAGTAAATATGAGGTGTTTAAGGTTTACTGCAGATTTTAGAGCAGTTCAGGATGCCAAATGCTACAGAAACAGAATCAGTTCAGCTAGGCCGTATTCAGTTACCGGATATTGGTCATAATTTTCAATTATTTATGCAATGCTTTGTAATATGACAAATACAATTATTCAATTTGTCAATTATAGTCAAAATTCAGTTACTGTGTTGGAGAACTTTACATGCCAAGATTGTGCACATGCAGTACATGTGATAATAAGAATAAAGCACCTCCTCTAATATTAATGTGTGAATGTGTCCTCTAATATTAATGTCTATTTAACATCTCATGCTTGAAACATCCTTTTCCATGTCACAATCCTTATAGTTCATGAAAAATAATCTAGAAACTAAATAAACCTATAATCCTAACCTAACCTTAACCCTAACCTTAACCTTAACCCTAACCTTAACCCTAACCCTATTAACTGCAGTATATAAATGCAATTTTCGATGCCATTCAAGTAACAATAACAACAACAACATCATCAATAATAATAATTTAATTGAATTTTAATAGATAATGTCGGTGATGGGGGCACGGTGGCTTAGTGGTTAGCACGTTCGCCTCACACTTCCAGGGTCGGGGGTTCGATTCCCGCCTCCACCTTGTGTGTGTGGAGTTTGCATGTTCTCCCCGTGCCTCGGGGGTTTCCTCCCCCGGTCCAAAGACATGCATGGTAGGTTGATTGCCATCTCTGGAAAAATTGTCCCTAGTGTGTGATTGCGTGAGTGAATGAGTGTGTGTGTGTGCCCTGCGATGGGTTGGCACTCCGTCCAGGGTGTATCCTGCCTTGATGCCCAATGACGCCTGAGATAGGCACAGGCTCCCCGTGACCCGAGGTAGTTCGGATAAGCGGTAGAAGATGAATGAATGAATGTAGGTGATATAGGTGCACCTTCAAAGGGACATCAGTTGATATCACAATATCATTGTAAAAAAATTGAGAAAATTATCCTTTGATCTTCAGGAAATTGGTAACTGGGTAACAGGTTTGAGTGAATATTATGGGATTAAAATACACATTTTTCATAACCTAAAATAGATGGAAAAGAACACTTCAAGCTTGAGATGTTAAACAGATTTACACATCAATGCACAAACAGTTTTCAAATCAAATATTTTAATGATTAAAATTCTACAGGAAACTGTAGTTACAGTGGGCTGGACCAGTGTCTTTGAGCTAAAGATGATTTTTGTATTGTACTCTGAGAATTGATCTGATCAGGATTCAGTAGAAAAGGAAAAAATGAGGCTGGTTTGAAACATTCCCCAGCAGTGTCGACAAGCAGAATCATAATTAGAGACAAAAAGACTAAAGATAATGAACTACGACACTTGTTAATGGATTCTCATTAGGACTATTTCTGACTATGTCTGTAGCCAAGGAAAAAAAAAAGATAATGGTTCCTTCAGGCCAATTCTTTTGGTCAAAATCAAACAGTTTTGTTTGGCCTTTGTGTTTTCCTTTCCCAGTGAAATTCTGAACTTTTATGGGCCCTTTGATATGAGCTGCATGGCCTGATGTGAGTTTGTTACATTCATTTGTTATGAGTCCCTTTTGTTCTAAGAAATAATGACTATATGTGTTGCACTTTGCTGTGCTGTGTTTGAAGAGTGTTGGGCAAATGTGCTAAGACTTGAAGTTTTGATTAGTTATGTGACGAATAGATACAATCTAGTCATCACATAACGTCCTAAGCAATGCATTGATAAAATGGCAGATTAGACTTTTATCACAAATAGCTGAATGGACCAGTGGGTTGTCAGAAATTGGAGGAAATCTAGTTGCGGATTATTGAGGCAGGAAAACCAGTAACCCATCCTGTGTTTTTGCTCTGCCTGTGTAACTGTCCTTGTCTTGGAAAGACTGTAGGAAATGGAAGACTGCTGGGCATACAGTATGACGAGTATAGGTGAGCTTGCTGATTTGGATTCAGAACAAGCTCTCTTCAAGCCTGTCACACTGGGCAGTGGAATTAAATGTTTGCTTCCCTGGTGGGAAAACTACACAGATGTACAGGCTGGACTTGTCCATGCCTGTGCCTGTAGGGAAGTTTGCATTGACTGTTGGGTGCCAGTGTGCACCTGAGGACTGGATGGGACTGAAAATTGTACTGAAAGCCTTTTGTTGCTTTGCTTGGAATGAAGTATATTTTAGTCCAAGAAAGAAAAGCCAGAGCAGCATTTAGAAAAGTGGACTGGAAAAAGTGGGACAATGGGGACAAAGCAAAGCTTGTTGCACATTTTCCCCATATTGAACCATATTCTTATGGCACGCCATATAATTCAAGCTTGAATTTCAAGTTTGAATGGTTTTATTCAAATAACACAATCGCTCATTTACTTGCTTGCTGCACAACTAATAAGGATATGATGTCTTAATCACCTCAACAGAAAGCAAGGGCATAATAAGAGTATATAAAACAATAGTATAAGCATTTTAATATTTATAAAAATCCAAATACACTTCATTATCCTCATATTTATGCAGTTTTTAGTATTTATACTAAATAGTATTTATGGCTCTAACACATATTTAACCAATACTGCATGTGTGGCTAAACTTAATATCGGCTATTCAGTATATCAGAATATATTCAAAACATTATCCATTCAGTATAAATGCAGTATTATAAGTTTCAGAAACAATGTTAATTTTATTCTTTGCAAACAATAATCCATGCTTCTACTCGCTTCTTCACATCTCCTAGCTGGCTAGCTTGTTCACAATGGCATACATTCCTGCTTAACAGATTTACACACTTACTTACACACTGGAAAATGTCCATTTCAGGCATTTCAGTTAAAATGTATTAATATAATGCAATTTTCTTGCATGATTTTGGCTCTAGCCTGGAGCAGAGTTTTATATGGCTAAAATTGTGAACTACACTTACTTGGCCATTTTCATTTTATCCTTTAAATGATTTTCTATACAGTGAACTGACAAAAACATACCCAATATTTTATTAGTTGCCCCAATCAAAAATGGTTAAATAAATTGAAAACATCATTTAATAGCCTACAATACATTATACATTTGAGACTTCAGTATAGTACCTTATTTGATTCAGTCAGATTAGTATATTTTATTCTGGTTCTCTTTGCCACATGTTAGAGAAGCCAATAAGAGTTTTAGATTTAGACAATTTTACAATTTTTTTGAACATTTGCTCAAACTCACACAAACACATACAACCCCACTTTAATTAAGATAAGATAAGATAAGATAAGATAAGATAAGATAAGATAAGATAAGATAAGAAAAGATATACCTTTATTCGTCAGACAATGGGGAAATTTCTCTGTTAAAGCAGCAAAAATATATAAAAAGAATAAAGAATAAAGACATAATATAATATACAGTATATACAAAAACAAAAATGTATAAAAAGAGTAGTGGTATATAGTATATAGTACATAGGTAATATTGCACATTTTTCAAAAAATTTCTGTTATTGCACATGTTTAAAATACTTTGTTATTGTTTATTATTGCAGTGAAACAGTAATCCAGAGTTTATTATGGTGACTTAGGATGTAACAGTCTGTCACTGAAGGAGCTGCTCCGAGCTGAAACCGTTTCATACAAGGGGTGAGAGTCATTCTCCAGCAATGATGATAGTTTTGCTACCATCCTTCTTTCTCCCACCTCCTGTACAGTGTCCAGAGGAATCCCCAGGACTGAGCTGGCCTTCCTGATCAGCTTGTCCAGTCTCTTCCTCTCTGCAATAGAGACGCTGCTGCACCAGTATACCACACCATAGAATATGGCTGAGGCCACCACAGAGACAAAAAATGTCTTCAGTAGCTCTCCCTGCACTCCAAATTTCCAAATATGACCTTAAATATGACTTTCATTCACTCCAGGTGTTATATCAACTCTTTATAAGAGCTGGGACCTGTTAAAATGAGCTTGTTGATATAAATATACATCATATCTATACCATCAATGGATTTATTGCCATTCAAAAACTTCTACATCTAGGTTATGTAAGAGCTTCATTTGAATAACTCTTACTGATTTGGCAGAAAAACAAACACACAAAAGCTCTAAGCTGCACCGATAGAAGTTCATTATTATGTGATTTGGGATTCACGGTGGGATTTGGGACTCTAACAAACTCTATACTAAATCAGGATGATGAATGAATGGAGTATGGAGTAATGTGGTATTCCTGTTGCAAAGTGATCTAATGAAAAAACTTTCCAGAAACAAATTAGTTTTCATTGATCCCCCATCTGTTTTCTGACCCACTGTTTATACTAAATCACAGTTTATTACTCTCAGTAGAATTCAAATCACAAACGGGTCAGATAAATTACATGCAGCAGGTTTAGCATGTGATTTCAAAACTGTAAATCATTTCTAAGCTGCTTTGGAACAGCAACAGATAACTAACACTGATTTAATAGAAGACTGCATGGACTGACTTGTACAAAAATTCTCCCATTATCCATTAGTTAGTTGATTTACCAGTGTAAGTTAACATAACCTGCCTGATTGCTGTAGAATAAATACACAGCTCTGCCACATGAGTCATCTTATGTATATAAATGATTGGTAGGTGATCTCAGTCAAAATCCCAGGACACTCTAACTATGGTTTAAAAAAGTATAAGCCTGAATTTTGTTGGGGAATGTGATGTGAAATGAATTCTGTCTGTTCTTCCAGGAGCATTTATTATTTTTCTGCTCTGATACACCAGATACACTAAATCTGGTAATTAACTGGTGAACCAGTATTAGTCAACAGTGACACTTTAATAACAGTAATACTGTACGTTTGTCTGGGCAGAAAATGAAAAAACATTTTTCCCAGAGTTTGTTTGAATAACCCACAATCCTGCAGCCCGTTTACTTTGATTTTCACACCACCTTTGTTTTTGTTTGGTGTACGGTGGTGGACCAGGACCTTCCTAATTATCACCACACACAGCATGGGTTCCCTGTTCACGCTGACTGACATTTTGATTCAGGAGCAGGAAAGGGAAAGCAATCAGCAACCAGCCTGGAGCATCCAGCAGTGCTCGCCATCCATTTGTGACATGTTTATGTCGCTTCCCCACACTGCCATCATGATGCAGGAGCCACTGTTCTGTCAGAAGTGAGCCTCTGCCTTTGCATGCTTCACTGGGTTCTGAAGCATGCTTAAGGACGCTGTCTCACAGCAGGCCACTGCTCCCTGTGTGTGCATAGCTTTTAAAAATGTCTGCAAAACAGCAAATTAAACAGAGAGCAAGTTTGCTTGTGTCAGAATAAGTAAGAATATGCAGTGTTGCTCGCACATTTGCAACAAATCTCTACTGCAAAGGAACAGAAGTTTAAACTTCTATATATCTTTCTTATAGAATGGATGCCAGCAATAACAGTTTCCCCTGGATTACTTATAAAATATTACTTATTTTCTAGTGTAAAGTTAGTTTGCAACACACTTTCTTTCACTTTGACAGAGAGGGCCTTTTATACTGAATGGAAATAAAAGCTTGAGATAATGCAGATGTCATTATTGTCATGATAGTGAAGCAATTTAGATGCTATTTTACTTTTAGACAAAATTTTAATTGCGCTTAGTACAGTAATTGCATAATAGACAGAGAGACTGAATGTAGAATACAATACACAAATATGAACAGAATCGTGCTTTTAAAGTGTAAAAACAGTTAAAGGGGAAAAAATATCCTAAAATATATTTAATATGTTGGTAACAGTTTACAATAAAAGTGCACGAATAATCATGAATAATAATACTTTAATTAATACTTAATGTTATTAAGAACTAAGGCATGTAGGCCACTAATTACAAACTAATGAAGAGATAACCTTAACGAGAGTCTTATGAATTCATGCATGAAGTACAAAGTTTATTGTTAGTACATATTTGTTGGTTATGTATTAATTAACCAGCAATAATCTCAAACAATTCCATTTATTTAGAGGATGTACAAAAATGCTTCAAGAATACATCAACACCGGTTCATTAGGTCACAGACTTAGGATACCATCATCCTATAACTCTGTTGGGAAGAATTTTAGCACTTTTTAAATACTTGGCTTGACCTCAGTGGCAGAACAGAAAAGAGTCTTGCTGTATACCTACCTCTTACCCTGAGAGATGGTGGGAGCAGTGCCAGTAGATCTAAGGGAGCAAGGTGCAGTGTGAGGAGTGATAAGAGCTTAGCTGTAAGAGGGAGCTTCTCCATTTATGGCTTTGTAGGCAAGCCTCAGTGGTTTGAATCTAATGTGTGCAGTTAACAGAAGCCAGTGGAGGGAGCGCAGTGGGGTGGTGTGGAAGAACTTGGTTGAAAACAAGTTGAACAGCTGCATTTTGGATCATTTGCAGAGGACAAAATGCGTTCATAGGTAGACCTGCAAGCAGTGAGTTGCAGTAGTCCAGTCTCAAAATGACGAGACTGTACAAGTAGCAGCATGTGTGGATAAAGATTGCAGAAACCTTCTGATGTTGTACAGAAGAAACCGACATGAGCGTGTCACATTAGCAACATGCAATGAAAAGGACAGTTGATTGTCCATGGTTATCCCAAGGTTGTGAGCAGTGGCCGATTTCGCAAAATCCTGACCTGAGGTGAATCACTGGGGATGACGAGCATTTCAGTTTAACTGGGATTGAGTTTCAGCTGGATAACTTGTAAAATCTCTTCTGCTGCTACAATTGAGGAAGGATGAAGCCGGTGGAGCCGGAGGGTTGATTAGTGAAGAGAAGATGTAAGATGAAAGAACTGAGGAGTGTATCTATTTCTTCTATGAAGTCTCCTAGGGGGGCAGGAGAGCGCTAGATGATGATGATGTAGAGGTTGATTGGAGAGGTAACTGAAACTGTGAGGAATTCAAAAGAAGAGATAGTTGGATGTGACAAGGGGAGAGATGTGAAACCCCATTCCCGTGACAACAGATCTGTACCATGCTCTATACGAAAGATTATGACATAAACATGAATCATTTTGTTATTGATATACGCAGCCTATAAGCAAGTATTAATTCAGTACTATTAATTAATGTACTAATATTATTTATGTGCTGTTATAATAAAGTGTTACAATATGCTTATACTGAATTAGTTTCAAAGGCCAATTCCTCCTAAAAAAAGAGAAGAAAATTAAGCCTTTGTTCTCTCATGGGACTCAAAGTCCCAGAATGTAAAGTAGATGTACGATTCAGATCAGCTAGCTGAAACTTTGGAATCTCATTTATTGGAACAGAGTGTAGAGATGAGGTAAGAGAGCTGGACTAAACCTCCACTTCATCACATTCTTTAAATAGGTTAAATCCCACCTGCATCTCTATTAGCAGGGATTATGACATTGTGGGTAATATGGGAAACCAAAGTTAAAAAAGAAAATTGTAAATAATTTTGAACTAGAAAAGGGAACTCATAATTTCATCACATTGTGTTAACTGAAAAGATTAAATTGCTTATGCAAGCAGTTCAAAGTGGCTTTTTCCTTCAGGTTCTCAAAAAAAAAATGTATGCCTTCTGAACAAACCCATTGTTTGAGCCCGAGTGGTGTATAATCAAAGGAAATTTGTTTTGTCCTTCATTTGTGGAAGGTAACAAGTTTTACTCCACACTCTTCATCTAGAGCTTGAGTGACGATGCAGGCAGCAGGAAAGCAGAACGCTGTTTCTGTGCTGTTCAATATCACACACTGGTTGAGAGGAAGATGTATCATCTGATATAACAATATTGTCCAAGTGAAGCGAGGATGAATTCATAGCTATCTTCTTCTCTAGCTCTGCAGATGACATGACATGAATGACAAGACATGTGTTGGTGTCATTCAAAAAAAATAATAAGTGAATATAGCCTATGCAGTTAAATACATTTTCCACAATATGGACACAATCATATACAATGCTTTAAACAATGAAGTGGTAAATCTGATACAAATACATTTTTACATTATTTAATATACCTTATTTTATTATAAAAATATATATTTCACTGGTGCTGAGGATGGCCCCACATGGACTAAATGGAGATATATAGGCCTGCTGTAGATAGAACCAGTTGGAGACTATTGCACCAGATTTAACCCTTGTATGTTGTTCGGGTCTGTGAACTCATCCCACTCATAAATTGATTAAATTTGATTTTCTTTTTTTTTTTTTATTACATTTTATTAAAAAACAACAAAAAACGAGTAGCACTTTAATTAAAAAAATGTGATGTAATAAAGGTAAAGGGCAAATTGTCATGCCCCCGGGATACGGAAGGAAGGAGACAGACCCGTGCGCAGGATAGCTTCAAATGAAAGGGGTTTAATACATAAGGAAGACAAACAAACATATCCACACTACACGGGGAACTAACATAACTAATGAATCGCTCACATATACAGTATACATAGACCAGTCAATCACACAATGGGGAACAGGTGTGGAGACAGGGAGGAGCAGACGAAGGCGGGGCAGACACGTGACAAAAACAAAACAATAGCACGTGTCCAAAAGTCCGCGCTGATCCCTGACAGATCCGTGCTGATCCCTGACACAAATATTAACCATATATGCCATTTATATTGCTTGTAATTGGGATGAAGTAAACATCTGTAGAGTATTTTAACATAAATTTTTTATTGTGTTGAATTAAAAACCCAAAAAATGCAGCGGGTTCACCAGACCCACGAACACTGGCTGAGTAACAAAAATATGAACATCATACAAGGGTTAAACTGCTGATGTGGCAGTCAAATTTTGTGCTCGGGTCTCCATCATTGAACCTTTGATGGCTTTGACAGGAAGGAATTTGTGTTAAATCTATAATGAATTCATAAACTGTGCTGTTATAAGTTTCTATAAAGCTCCTGGTTACACAACTCCACTTGACTATATACAGTAATAGTAAGGACATAATTTATAATCATGCTGTCGGGTGTCAACCAGATGAGGATGGATTAAGTTTGGTTTCTCTCAAGGTTTCTTCCTCATATCGTTTTTCCTTGCAAACATTTATTCTGGCTTACTCATCAGGGATAGAAAATTAATTTAAAAATTTTATTTTAAATTTGGGAATTTCTATTCTGAATTTTAGATTTCTATATACAACATTATTTAAAGCACTATACAAATAAATGTGCATTGAATTGAATTAAAAATAAGGCTTGTTTTTATATAATGTCCTCCAGTCTAACTAAATGAATTACTAAAAATTAAACTCTTGCTATATTATTTTTAATAATATTTTATTTCATACCTTTGTTTGTTAATTCAGAATAATGCATCTGTACTTGGTTACATCTCTAGTTTGATATGGTGTGGCTTCTGTGACTAAAAGCCTCTTCTGTATTTCCCATAAAGCACTGCATCTGAATGACAGTTGTATCACTGAAAACAGTCATGAGTAAGCTGGTTTTCATTATTAAATAAACAGCAACTCTAGCTATTCTGTCAGTAACATTTATTTAGCCCTCTGGTTTGCACTGTCAGGCTTAGCTTAATGATTTACGCACAGCACAATCTCATACAAAATGCTAATTAGCTCATTAACCAGCAAGCTATCTGTTAGAGACTTATCATGTTGCAATAACACCAAGTTTGTCATACTGTCACTTTTCTGAGTGTTTGTCACAACATCTGCATACGGTATCCAAAATGATTTGGGCTTAAGGAGCTCATAAGACCTCTTGCACAAGTTCTTTCTATCAAATGTTACATTACATGCTTGACAGCAGCCTACCAAAAACAGCTGCTTTATAGTGAACTATGCATGGGCAAGCACACAGTTGGAGGGCAAAAGAAACGATACAGAGGCTGCCTGAAGGCTTTCTCAAATACTCAAAGACTTTGATACTGCTAGTCAGGAGGCACTTGATCTTATTCGCCCAACCAACAGCAAGATCACCAAAGAACCCGTAACCAGACAATTCACTGCAGCAGAGCAGAAGTGAGTCATACATAAGCCAGGAACGTCAGCCTCCACTTGCTCTCCCATCTCCCGTCCCTGCATGTGAAAGGGAATTTACTCTGTCCATAGCCCAAAGAAGTCATGGTCATCTTTCACTCATTAAGGAGGAACAGTGTTATATACCTAAACTAACAGCAACCTTTGGACACAGCTTAAAACAGTGCTGAACTTTAAGTGGAGACTCAAAAATTATTTTACAATGCTCTTGGTGAAACTCAGCTACTTTCATTTTTGGTTTATTATTTAATTATCCATCATAAAGCAAGTTATTTAGTAATGATCATAAGATGATGAAATGTACCTGGATTGTAAGTCTGGATCTGCCAGGTTTGTCACCTAATGATGTTCTTGCATCATATTTTTGAGATTGGTCAAAGATCCTTGAACAAAAACACCAAACACTGTTTGTTTTTATTTTTGGTAATTCCTTATTTAATATGTAAATACAAAAAATATGTAGATTCTTAAAGATACTAGAGGCAAGGGCAGAGTGTTTTTAATTCAAATGTGATATAAAATCAAATTCTTGCATCATATTGGCTCATCTTTTAATATAATAAATGAGTAGAGTGACCCTAGTGTAACGTCTTTACTTTTCTCTTCATTTCATTGTCAAATTATTTCTTACACAATGGCTTTCTGGAGTAGTTAGAGATCACATTTGAGTTTCTTTGTTTTCTCTCTAGTTCTGAGTCTGCAATAGAGGGAAGACTACTTTTGTTTTTCTGGTAATTGACCAAGACTTGAACTAATTGCCTTAGAAAAGAGTTGGTCATGGTGTGTAATGTCATACTGGGATTTCATATTCTTAACACTTTATTGAAACTCAAAGCATTTGCATTTCACAGGGGCTTCACATCGGCCACACCAAACACAACACCTCTGTATCATTAATAAAATACAGCTCAAGAGTAGCTCTTTACTTTTGTGTGTTAAACTTTAGACCCATCAAGGCATGGACTCCACTAGACCCCTGAAGGTGTGCTGTGGTATCTGGCACCAAAATGTTATCAGCAGATCCTTTAAGTCCTGTAAGATGTGAAGTGGAACCTCCATGGATCGGACCTGTTTGTTCAGCATATCCCACAGATGCTCGAATGGATTGAGATCTGGGGACTTTGGAGGCCAAGTCAACACCTCAAACTCATTGTTGTGCTCCTCAAACCATTGCTGAACCATTTTTGCTTTGTGGCAGGGCGTATTATCCTGCTGAAAGAAGCAACAGCCATCAGGGAATACTGTTTTCATGAAAGGGTGTACATGGTCTGCAACAATGCTTAGGTAGGTGGTACATGTCAAAGTAACATCCACATGGATGGCAGCATCCAAGATTTCCCAGCAGAACATTATCTAATATCAAGTTGGCTGGACCATGCTAAATATTTACTCCCTGAAAATGTTGTACACTTTTGGTAGCACTTGATTTATTGGGATCATATATCATGAATTTACACAAACCAAGCCAGAATAATGAAATGGGATGTAAATATATTTTGCTAAATAATGTCTGTGCTGTCTTTGAGTTGAAAACTGGACTTATCATTCAGCGGTTCATAAATAGACTTGAACAGGTGTGGTGTAAAACAAATGAGCTGAAGAATGGGTTTGGTTGTGGGGCACAATTTGAGAAAAACCGAAGCAATCACAATAATCTATAAACAGAAAAATCCCTGCAGGACAACATTATTGCATGAAATACAGCTTGCCAAGAACATCTCCAAATGATGTGCTGTTTTATTGGTGATTTATAAAGCACTGGTGGAAGAAAACAATTTGCTGTGTTGTGAAGCTTGTAAATAGAATCTGACACACCACAGAGAAGATTTAGTATATACCTGTATATTTTAAAGCCAAACTCTAAGGATGCTTTCTCAACTCTGATTTTTGAAATGAAGTTGAAAGCATGTAAATGGGCCATCAATCACATGCTCTCTTTTTGATGGGGACTTCAAAGTGCATTGTCGTAGCGGTCATTTGTCTCCTCTCTGTCATCTCTCTCCTGATGATACAGGCTCCTTCGTGATATACATTCTTTGTGGCCTTGATAGCCAGTGACAGCTTTAAAGTTTGCTGATGCACTGTTTCTGTATGCATGGCATGAAGGATTGCAGTGATCGATGGCACATTAGTATTCTGTTCACCACAGCCTGTGGTGGTGAGTTAGGGTTCAGAGATACTGTGTATAACCCTGCACAAACAAAGAGTTTAGAGGATTTCTAGTTGCATTTTATTTAGATATAACATCCTTACATTGATCTGGTGAATATGGAAGAACTGGTATGCAATATTACTCCAGTACCGACAACATGTCACTGTCCTTGTCAAGATAATAGATTGTAATACATTTTATTGTACCTTCATTTGTTTAGACTAGACTAGACCCTACCTATATGACAATTTGTAACTGAACATGCTTCTGTCTAAGATAATCAAGCACAGAATGAGTTTATGCTCCAGGAAGAAAAGCATAAGTAGTTTGTAGTGAAGCTGCTTTTAGCTGTTTTTAGCAGAGGACAAAAAAATTGAATTTCTGATTGATTGTTGTGTCCATGTTCAAAATTGAATTTCTGATTGATTGTTGTGTTGTGAATTTCTTTGTAATGTTACATCCCAAAGTGCTCATATGAAGTAGAAACTCTTTTAAGAATTTGTAGTTGTTCAAAACTATTTATGTTTTTATGTAGCCCACTAGGATCAATATATTGAGAGAAAAGTTCCAACATAACAAAAATGGTTACTTTCTATTCCACAGAAATGTTTATCTTCATAGTAAACAGTGATATCAAACCCATTTCTGCTCTCTGAGATTCAATCACTAATATTATGTGTAAGGTTTTCCCAACAGAGGTAAAAACATCTCTCACTAAAAGCCCACAGTGTCCTAACAAATATTTTTTGGAGTTTCAAAGATAAAATAATAAATTCATAGTGAAATATAACAACATTCCTACAAAATCTTGATGCTACAAAACAACATAAAGCTATATAATAGAACTAGAAATTAGGGACGAGTATATTCACATAGTTCCACATAAAGCGCATGTGTGATATCTGGAAGTGGAAGTGTCATGTTTGCCCAAGACAGCTTGTTGTTTTAAAAATGCTTTAAGTTACATATTTTCTAACTCATTACTAGTTGCTTGGTTTCACCCATGAGATTATGGCTTTATCTAAGTGCTGTGTTTATTCATCTCTTTTTTCCCTCTGAAGTTGTTCATCAGTTCCTGCCACCTGAAAATGATCTGTAATATTCTCAGACTACAGATAATCGATATTAAACTGACTGTGTGGTGAAGGTTCATATTCCTCAGCTGCCATTTTTTGTTCTCCAACATGAATTATCCATAAGTTATTTAGAAACAAACAAAATAGGGAATGCATGCCTTTATGAGAAAATGTGTGTGTGTGTGTGTGTGTGTGTGTGTGTGTGTGTGTGTGTGTGTGTATGTGTGTGTGTGTGTGTTTGTGCGTATCCCAGTGGAGTTTGAGAAAGGTCAAGTTAACAGCAAGCGCTAGAGATTGGTCTGTGATTGTTGAGTCAAAATGTCCTTAAACATTCAGTACCAGCAGACATGAGTGAGAACACCATGATTTCACTTAATAGATGTTATCTTGCATGTAATATCAAAATGTGAACATGCTCTCACAAGAGATTGTGATTAATTAGTATTTATTTAAAAGACACAATGTGCTCTCTTTTACCTTCTAATTATCATACCAGGAGGGAATCTCGCCTCCAACCCACATACAGGGATATAATTATCTTTTTTTTGTATTTTACTAAAAGCAGAAAATATTCAGGGTCTGGATATTTGTGAGATGGTATGAATTAGCATTAAACCTTCACATTTAATAGCTAGTCACACGTTTCCTAGTGCCCTTCTAAAAGGTTTCGCAACAAGCCTCTGTTGACACGTATAATGGGCCATAAAACATTACATAGAAAGCTGTTGACAATTCAAAACACACACACACACACACACACACACACACACACACACACACACACACACACACACACACACACACACACACACACACACACAGATTTAAAGCATGGTCCTTAGCAACAAGCAACAAGTGTAGTTTGAACAAAGTTGGGTTTTGAACAAAGTAACTTGTTCACATGGAAAATGTGATGCAGTTATAAAAATACTATAAAAATACTGAAACACAGGTTTCAAGGAGTTTTTTCAGTTCCTGTCTTTGACACATTATGCTCCTAAAAAAGTGATAGTCATTTTAATCATTGTACATCAAATGTAATGCAAATGTATACAGTATACACTTTAATATAAAGCGGTGCGAAAAGTGGTATCTATGTAGTGTGTGTATATAGTACGTACAGTATATTGTGTATATGTCTATAGAATTTCTGTCTTATATTTAATACTACTGAACAGGACTGTCTTTGCTGTCAGAACAGTCTCAGTTCTTCCACAGGGTGTTGGAAACCATGTTGTCATGATTGCATCACATAATTCTCTGCACATTCACGCTGCAAATCTCCTATTCTACCACTCATCTCAAAGGTGCTTTATTGAATACAGATCTAGTGACTGGGAACGCAGTTGAAGTACACTGAACTCAAAGTTCATGGAACAGTTTGAGATGACTTGTGCTTTGTGACACTGTACTATCACACTGGAAGTAGCCATTATAAGATAAGTAAATAATGGCTATAAATGGATGCAGATTGACAGTAAAATAATCAAGGCTGTGGCATTAATACAATGATTGTTTGGTATTACTGGACCCAAAGTGTGGCAAGAAAACCTTCCCCATACCATTACACCACCTACACCAGTCTGAACTATAAACACAAGGCAGGCTGGGTCCATGGATTCGACCAGAGTTCATCAGTTTAGTTTTGGTGAGTCTGTGCCCACTGCAGCTTCAGCTGTCTGTTCTTGGCTGACAGGATTGAAGCCGAATAATGTCTTATGCTGTTGTAGTCCAACTTCCTTTAAATTCTGTTGTACATTCTAAGATGCTTTTCTGCTCACCATAGTGGTAAAGAGTGGTGAGATACAGTTGACTTCCTGTCAATGGGAACCAATCTGGCTAATCTCCTCTGACCTCTTATCAACAAGGAGTTTCTGCCCAAAGAGCTGATTGTTTTGTTTTTCACACCACTCTGTGTAAACTCTAGAGACTGCTATGTGCAAAAATACCTGGAGATCAGCAGTTTCTGAAATGCTCAAATATAAGCTGTGATTTCATATGTTTTTGTCCCATTGCTGTGAAATAGGATTTTTTATTTATTTTGTTGGCTATTGGCAGGATTTGAGCTTTTCCACCGTTTGTAACACTACAAAATGTCAAAAACCTCAAATTCCAGTAAGACAAACTACTAGACAAACAACAACAACAAAACAACAACATAAAAGAACATACTGTACTACATTAAAATGAATAAAGAATATATTCAATTCCGCTCAATTCAATTTATTTGTACTGTATAGACCTTTTAAAAAATCACATTGTCTCAAAGCAGCTTTACAGAAATACAGAAACAGAATAAAATAATTAAATTATATAAATTAAATATTAAATTATACTATATATCTCTTAACATTTATTCCTAATGAGCAAGCGGCAATGAAAAACTCCCTGACATGATATGAGGAAGAATCCTTGAGAGGAACCAGACTCAGAAGGGAACCCATTCTCATTTGGGTGACACAGGACAGTAAATAATGTAAAATGTAAATTAATAAAAAGTCAAAATAATGTAAATGTAAATAATGCCCTTTCTTCCACAGTTTGTAGTTGAGTGGAAACCAAGAGCTCCTGAGGAACTAATGGGTCAGTGCAAATTCTGAGTTCACTACAGACCCAACCCTCATTCCTCCCACTATTTAATTGTGACATTTTAATATGGGTCTGTGTGGAGAACAAAGAAAGAAAAAAAAACACATACTGCAGATAAAGAGGCCTAGAATTTGGCCAAGATTCAGTTGGATGCTAAAAGGCTCACCAAGGGCTTTAAACTGTTGGTACATTGAACTACACTCAGTGCAGTAAAGTGCAGATTGACTGCATAAGTAATTACACTCATATGAGCTCTAATGCAAAGAAGGCACTGGATAAAATATTATTTTGAAATCATATTTAATGTGATATTGAATATTCCTATAGAGTCTACAACCTCCTGATTTGTGTCTGTAAACTAAGTACATTAAAGCAAAATGAAACATTTTAGCTCTTTAATCTGGTCATGGACATCTACAGTACATCACTTAGGTACACTATGTGTTCCATTGAAATAATACCTCTATTTTGTAATTCTAAGTAATTTCAGATCTCGTTGCCTCACTGACAAACATACATACAAACAAACATATATATACACACACACACACACACACACAGAGAGAGAGAGAGAAAGAGAGAGAGAGAGAGAGAGAGAGAGAGCCAGCATGAATAATTAAAAAAAAAATCACTTTGATGTTTCTTCAACAGTGAGCTGATGATTCCCTCATCACATGTTCCAGAAGTCCCACTTTTTCCACATCCAGCTATGGCCTTTGCCTTGACTGACCTTCCTCCTCTCCTTTCTGTGTGCTACAGTACCAATGTACCCCAAAACTCCGACCTCTCATGTACATGTCATGACCCCATGTTCCCTGTGTAATGATGCTAGCTGAGGAGGGGTTTGTGTTTAATTAGCTGTGACCCCTAACATCTCCCTAGCACTGCTGTACAGGATTAAAGTCCAAAGCAGCTTATTATATTTAAACAGGTCATAGTAACACAGTAACACTTGAGTGTAGTCACCTTAACCAGGCATAATCACTTCTGAAAAAGACCAAACAGAATCCTTACAATCAGTAGTGCAGAACTGAGGATTTGGAAGACAGGAGTAAAACTGGGAGCTGATTATAAACCAAATGGTTTTTTTATCCCTTTAATATACAACAGAGTATAAAAGTTTGCACACCTCTACATGAATGCAACAGATTTTTGAAGCTTTAGATTTCCGCAAATGTATTTTTGTGTCATCTATTCTTTCATTTCTGAAGTACTCACTCGCAGTCATGTCAATATATTTTTTAGAATGTTCTCTTGCTCTATCAACACTCAATATTTTCCCTTTTTGTTGTAGAGAAAATTGTTTTCTGTATCTTATTGACTCATATGTACTCACCTTAAGACTTACTACACCTACTGTACTAACAAATAAATGAACTAGAACATGGTAATGGGAGATTTTAAGTTCTCTCTCTCTTGGTGTCCATGTTGGTTTCTGTCAGACTTCCTGGTTTCCTCTCACATACCAAAAGTATGCTTTTCTTATTTTGAGACTTTTCTGCAGGTATCAGCATTAAATTAACCCTTGTATGGTGTTCGGGTCTGTGGGACTCATATTAATAAACATCAATAGTTTTGAAAAACTTTGCTTCCTTTGTAAATTTGTTTTCCACTCAAAACTTGATTAAATGTGATTTTCATTTTATTAAAAAACAACAAAAAACGAGTAGCACTTTAATTAAAAAATGTGATGTACTAAAGGTAAAGGGAAAATATTAACCATATATGCTGTTTATATTGCCTGTAATTGGGATGAAGTAAACATCTGTAGAGTATTTTAACATACAATTTTTGATTGTTTAGAATTAAAAACCCAAAAATGCAGCGGGTTCACCAGAGTAACAAAAATACAAACATCATACAAGGGTTAAGGCAATTTTGTTATTCCTGTAAAGATGCTTTGTGACTATGCCCATTGTTGTAACTGCTATACAAAATAGAATTGAATTAAAATATAAACCCTTACTAAATCTGGTTAATTAAATTTTGTAGTTTTGTACTTGAAAAGTTTTAGCCAAAGCTATAATTCAGTCCGGTGTGTACATCCTAATTTGTCATTTTTTAGTCAATTACAGGCTGGATTTGATCTCTTGTCTAAATATATAATTTATTTTGGAAACATGTATTCATTTATTTATTCATGTTGTATATAATCGAATAAAATTGTCACACACATTTCACAGGTGGTTTTATTATTTATTAAATTGTTTGAATATAATAGTTTGAATAGTATAGCTTCTTTTTTATGTAGTGAACATTTTCAAGGATAAAACTGAATGCTGTGTGGTGGGTGGTGGGGGGTGGGGGCTAGTGTAGACTAGACTATGATTATTTATATGAAACAGAATATTAATCAATGTGAATTTGAAAGTAAGTTCAAACTGCAGGAGGACTAAGGATTGAGATGCCAGTGAAGCAGCAGATACTACATATGTGTTGAGACCGCACACACGCACACACACACACACACACACACACACACACACACACACACACAGAAACACACACACACATCATCTGAATAATCTGAATGGATAATTTCACTAATTTGTGTAATAATCATTTAACTGCTGCAATCTTCACTGAGATGCTTCAGTAACTACATGAAGCTCTGTAACACTTTACACTACATTACACCCACAACCAGTCATGACAATTGATATAAACCAACATAAACATTTTTAATGGGCTATTGCAGTATCAGTTGACATAAACATTTTAAAACAGATTAAGAAACTTTCTAAGCTATATACACATCCATAAACAAATATCTGAGAAACCTCTGGAGGATACTCTGCAGTGTCTCTTGACCTTGGCATTTAGTATAACGTGGGCATATAGTAAAAGTTTTAATATATTGAAGAGTGTTCTTCATAACAATGTAGCATTTCTCTAACCCTTAATTAATGTTTTTCTTATTACTGCTTATACTATTTTCTATATCAGTTCCATGACACCACAATGACAGAGTTAGTGACATTTTCTCTGGCCCTAAATGGCAATGAAATTGATTTTGATGGTGAAATGTCACATAATTTCATATGACACAACAAGAGCATACTGAGCTACTAAGTCATATAGGTCTCATATACACTATACGTATACCTATGCCATACGTATGTGGACACCTGAACATCCTACTAATATTTGTGTTTTTTTCTCTAAACTGTTGCCACAAAGTTGTAAGCACACAATTGTACAGGATTTTTTTTAATGCTGTAAGATTACAATTTCCCTTCACTGGACTTAAGGATGCAAATCTTTTGGACACACTTCTTGGAAGAGCGAAGTTTATTTTAACAAGCAAAAGGGGAATAAATGTTAACTGGGGGATGTTATAGCTAATTGGTTAAGGTGTTGTACTACTGATTGGATGGTTGTGAGTTCAAACCCCAAGTCCACCAAGCTGGGCCCTTGAGCAAGGCCCTTAACTCTCAAGTGCTCAATTGACTAAAAATCAAGGTAATGCCACCTTGACATTAAACAAAGCAATCTTTATGACAGCTGAACCCTGTTAAAATAAGCCTTTATAAATGTTCATGTGGGTTTATATGATTTTTATTTTTTTTTAAACCCAAAAAAACCCAACATCATAAAATCATGTTCAGTAATATTTCTGTTTTTATATATTTTCTGAATTTCTTTTCTACACAATAATAGTTAATCTGAGAACAAACACAAACGTACCCACCTTTCCCTCTCTCACAGACATATATCTGTACAGGAAAATGTGCTCTATAATCCCTGAAAGGCAATAAATGAAACTGTGCAGGTGTTTTCCTTTATCTTTGTTTTCATTTTCCCATGTGTACTAGAGGCCAGAAGAGACAGAATGAGTTCAGTTGCAGTGGCAAAGAATGAAAATAAAGATTTTAATAAAGTGTGTGTTGCTGTATCACTGCTTGCAATTAAAAGTTCAGAAACATGGCTTATTGTATATACATGTGAGGTTTTTTGGTTTTTTAGGATAACAGAAGTAAAAAAAACACCCAGGATGCAAGAAAAAACAGTTGGGGTCATGTTTGATCCCATCAAACCCTTATTTAAGAGAGTAAAGGTTTATGGGAGTCTTTGGAAATTTATTAATTCCTTCATTTGTTCACATCGGTCCAGGGCACTGGGAATACATATACACTGTGAATATGGGTAAAAAAGTGGCTTTACAGAATTATACAAAAATATATTATATATATAAGTTTAGTATTTAATTTTACATTTATCCCTAATGAGAAAGCTAGATGTGATTGAACAAAGAAAACCCTCCTAGGATGATATTAGGAAGAAAACATAACAGACTCAAAAGGGAACCCATCAAAACCATTGTTTACGGCAATTGCAACCCTAAAGCTATTTGTGGTCCTAAAGCTATTTGTAGTCTTAAGCCATTGTAGCAAACTGTTCATATCTATTGTGCTTTAAATCCATCTTCATGGTTTCTAAGTGGTACCATCTACAGTAATCTCTTGTATCTCCAGGCTGTCCCTGGGGAGTCATCAGCAGCAGCACAAGCTGAAAGGGGTGATCCCTGTTTTAAATCAAACTCTTCTGTTCTGTTCTGTTTGCTCATTAGCCATTTGACCCAACAAATAACAGAGGAAATGGCACAGAAACCAAGTTTTTCCCAGTTGGATTTGATGTTTTATATCAGACCCTACACTATGGGTAACACTATGTGTATAGACTTTGAAATATTGAAAATACTGTATAATAAAACCTCTTTCTTTTGGGGAGTTGGGGAAACTTTTTAACTACTTTTTTCTGCTGAACATTTTTAATGAAGTATCATGAGACTTCAATGTGAGAATGAAAAGACTATAAAAGTACAAAGAAAACTATAAAAATCTATTTACTCTATTTTAATTGATGCTTGGTTACTCTAAGTGGGAAAACTATAATGTATTGTATTAGTTCAAAAACATACACTTTTGATATGACAGATAGTTATGACATCTCACCGTTTCAAGGTTCTGGGTTCAATCCTATACTTGGGTTCCTGTCTCACATTATCCCTTTGTTTGTATGGATTTCTTTCAGGTTCTCTGTTTTTATCACACCTTCCGAAAGCATAGTGTAAGGTAAAATGGCCCTAGGTGTGAATAAGTGTGAAAGTCAGTGTATGGTATGATCAGAATAAAGCCATTACTGAAATTGATTGAATGAAAATACACACTAAAAATGGTTTCTTCATCAAGCATCCATTGGTTTGTCCCTCGGGAATATGCTTTAAACTACCACAGAAGGGTTTCAGAAATGTGTCCAAGTAAAACCAATTTAGAAAGGCAGAACCGTTATCCATCTGATTAACCCTGAAGAAACTCCTTTGTCTAAGAGTGTCCCACAGTTTATCCCTATTTAATGGTGTTCTCCAGCCCATTTAGTTGTATACTGGCCACTCTTTTGACCCTCATGCCCTGACTGCATGCTGCCTTAACATGTATTGTGAACCTAGATTGACTTCCTGACCTTTATGCCCTGACTGCACGCTGCCTTAACATGTAATGTGAACTGAGATTGACTTCCTGGCTGATGCAGGTGCAGGTCGGAGAGAATAATTCTTTCCTATTACGTTTAAATCTCTGAGCTTGAGCATGGAGACAGCTTCCAGTGAGCCAAGCTGCCATCCATCAGCAGTTCTGTTTTACCTCAATAACTCCTGTTCGCCTCAGTGTTTCAGTGTTCTGTGGAGAGTTTGATGACGCATGTCCAGGCCAATAGCTCTTTGTTCCTATGCGTAATCAAAGAAATTTGTATTTAAAGATTTCATTCCAATCCTACTGAAAGAAACACGGCCTATATCTGCATTTACAAACATGTGTCATCTTTAAAAAATTTTACATGTAAAAGTGGAAAAAGGTTTCTCATGATTAGCATCATGCACATCAGTCTCTGCTCAATCATCTAATGTAAAAGTCATGGTGTTTAAACATGAGCCCCACTGTGGTCTATTTATTTGACTCATTTCTGTTCATTCCACATTATTTCATTCAGTTCTAGTCTGTTAATTAAATATCTTTTTATTTAGTCATCTGTACAAAGTGTGTAAGTGCTCTTCTCTGCTTTGGTAATGATGTGGCAATGCAGGAGAGTCTGTATTGATTACAAACTGAATTGATTGGCCTTCTTTGGCTATGGTGTGTAACTGTTCTAAAATTTGATCAAATTTTAAGAAAAACACACATATCTAGAGAGATTTTAGTCACAGCACAGCTTATTTACTGATGTGGATGTTTTTATATATTTACATTGTGTAATTAGTCTTTTGGCTCAAGTGGATAAGGGTCTGGGTTGTTGATTGGAGGGTTGGGGTTCAAGCCCCAGCACTGCCAGGTTTTCACTGTTGGGCCCTTGAGCAAGGCCCTTAACCAACTCTGCCTTAGGGGTGCTGAATTATGGCTGACCCTGAACTCTGACTCCAACCTCCAAAGTTGGGATATGCAAAGAAAGAATTTCAATCTGCTTTAATGTATATGTGACAAAATAAAGGCTTATATTTGACTCAATTGGGATCAAACCTTATTTTTTGAAATACAGCCACAGTGACATGATTAAATGTGCCAGGGTATCCTCATATCTGTTCCACCTTCTGGCTCTCCCTTGTAGTTATGGTGTCATATGAAGTCATGCCAAAGTCCCTGCCTGCACTTTGCACACAATGTGCATTGTCCTTAACTATTAGGTGATCACAAGTATACCGAATACACTCACACACTCAATATAGATAGTACCACCTGGAGACCTGGAGATGGATTTTAACTGCTGCAGCTGGTTTTGTGCTCGGGCCTCTTCTCAAAAGCTTCTGGTTACACACTTGCTCTTCACTATATGGTGTTAAGTTATGGAAGTTAAAATTTTAAATTGAAAGAACTTAAAATCACTATAATTTAGAATCACACTCTGCTGTCACCCAGATGAGGATGGATTCCCTTTTGAATCTGGTTCCTCTCCAGGTTTCTACCTCATATCTTCTCATGGAGTTTTTCCTCACCATGTCACCTAATTAAAGATAAATATAAATTTTAAACTAGCTCTGAATGTATTTATTTCTGTAAAAAAATCTTCTGAATGTATTTCTGTAAAGCTGCTTTCCGACAATGTCTATTGTTAAAAGAGCTATTTTAAAGTCCTAATGAACTGAATGATTTTTCCAGACTAGTGCATGCAAACTGCCTTGTTTAGTGATATTTCTATTCCCAAGGATGGTAATTCATTAAGAAAATGTCATTGGCTCTTAATGAAACTGCTAATGACACAAAACAATGATAATACATGCATTTAAAAGTATATAATAATTGCATGCCTTTATGATTTTGCAAATCCAGTCAGCTGACCTGTATGATTGATGATTTAATATAACCATCTCAACAGCTGTTCTTAGGAAGCACAAAATAACGTTATTACTTCAACTCAGAGAGATTGTGTATTCTTGTGGGTTCTCTCTCTCCATAATAAAATATATGCATCAGACCAGTCTCTTTTATGTGTGTACACATATCCTTTCACTTGCTCTCCCTGACCTATGGGAAAACCAACACTATCATGTTGTTTATTGCTGTCCTCCCTAGCTCAAAGAAGAAAAAAAAATACTAGACCCTTTTAGACCGAGGAAATAATTTGAAAGTACTTTTGTGTGTCTCTTGGAAGCAAAGCTGTTGTCATGATGCTAAGCAATGAGGTTAGGGCTGGGGTAAAAATGCTCTTTCATTTCAAACTCACTTTAATCTCCTCAAACACATCCAACTATTCAAAGGTTTTAGGGAATCAAATGACATTTCTATATCAGGAATGTGCTGTGTTTTGAATTCTCTACTTTATAAAATTCTTGAGATGAAAGACATCTGGGTTGCACTTGAAGGAAACTTTATAAGCAGCAGAGAAATGAGGACTGCATACAGAGACCTGAGAAATACACACAGCCTTGTTTCATATACTGTAGCAGTTAGCAGGCATGCTAAAGGCCATGCTCTGGGAAGCTGATGGCACAGCAATAGCACTTACTGTGAGGTCATACTGGAGCGCTAAGTGCACAGTCAGGGGGATTGGCTAAGGCACACAGGACTTGATGAAGATGCAGTGTGTCCTCAGCTGCCATATGGAAGTCAAATGACCACCATTTCACTATATCGCTGCTTGGCCACTCTGTTTCAGGTGACCCAAATTGAACTCATTCACCAAAGCCTATATGGCAGCCAGAGAGGGAAATGAATCAACAAAAGTGGCAGGATTGCTAGTTATTAGTGTCACCATCATTTCCAAGGGAACCACTAGCCTACTTAAAAATGAATAGGCTCTATTCACATCTATTCCACATCTCATTTTTGCTGAGATTAAGGGCACATTGACTTTTAAAGTCTTTTCAGATTGAGGAAAGTCATAACGACCCGAATTTTTTTCTTCGTCTTCTTCTTCTTCTTTTTTTTTTTTTTTACCGTTAATACTCATGTTTAATTCGTTTTCCTTAAACATGTGTTCTCCTTTATCTGATTGTTTGGCAAAAAAAAAAAAAAAAACTAAGGCAAAGCAGGATAAGGATTATTGTTACACTGTCAGGAGACAATTAGTTTTGATCTTTTGGTTCTATTTCACATCTATCTAGTAAGCAAATTACTTTCCAGGCAACCCTTGACACCATCTCTTCCATGAATTTCAATTACCCTTTTCAGAATGCGGACTCACATCCCCAGAGTCTAAAACAAATAAGTTTAATATTTTATTCCAGTG
The DNA here is from genome assembly GCF_030014155.1 of Tachysurus vachellii. Lineage (NCBI taxonomy): Eukaryota > Metazoa > Chordata > Actinopteri > Siluriformes > Bagridae > Tachysurus > Tachysurus vachellii. The sequence goes on from NC_083473.1 coordinate 10,381,938, forward strand.
CTGGCACAGGGAGACACAAGTGCTAGAAGCAGGACCGATTCATTTATCTTGTAGCGGCATTAAGCAAGCATAAGGGCTCAAGTTCTGTCTAATAATCAGCCTGAACTAGGTGAAAGATCATGTGTTTTTTTGGAGGCAACATTCTGCAGCTCAGTAAATGTTCTGTTACATCTTTTGTCTGTTTATTTCTGTTAGCCCTTTAATGAGAGTGACTTAATGTATAACAGTGCTAATTTACATTTAGTCTTTTGACTAAAATACATAAACTCACCAGCCACATTAATAGGAACATCTTTACCCCTACTCACTCTATACAGCTCTGACAAACCTGCGCTATCGGAAAGCTTAGATCCATTATGGTCTTCTGCTATTTGTCTAAAGGTTCAGTGTGCGGTATGTTCTGAGATGCTTATCTGCTCACCATGGTTGTAAATAGTTGGTTGTTTGCATTACTGTAATCTTCCTACCAGATTGAACCAGTATAACCATTGTCTTCTGACCTTTCTCATCGACAAGGGATTCAACCCCCAGAGCTGGGATTCAGTGAATGTTTTTGCTTTTTACACCATTCTGTGTGAAATGAACAGGTGATCAACGGTTTCTGAAATACTTAAGTCCATCTGGTACCAGCAACCATGACACTGTAAACGTCACCATGCCCCCATTCTAATGTTTGAGATGAACCTTAACTGAAGCTCTTGGACTGCATTTGCATGCTGTTATGGATTATGCTGCTGCAGAATTATTGGTTGTTTAGAGCAGGTGGTTAGTTAATCATGGTTAGTTACTATACACTCATCTCATTCATTTTCTACCGCTTATCCGAACTACCTCGGGTCACAGGGAGCCTGTGTCATCTCAGGTGTCATCGGGCATCAAGGCAGGATACACCCTGGACATAGTGCCAACCCATCGCAGGGCACACACACTCTCATTTACTCACGCAATCGCACACTACGGACAATTTTCCAGAGATGCCATGTCTTTGGACCGGGGGAGGAAACCAGAGTACCCAGAGGAAACCCCCGAGGCATGGGGAGAACATGCAAACTACACACACACAAGGCGGGGGCGGGAATCGAACCCCCAACCCTAGAGGCGTGAGGCAAACATGCTAACCACTAAGCCACCGTGCCTCCTATAGTTACTATACAGCACATGATAATACACATAGTAAATAAGTAAATAAAAGATCATATTTTACTTATTCAGTTGTTCATTTTAATCTATTTTATTTGACAAAAGGGCATTTTTTTTGTACACAGTTTTACTAAAGGTCAGTTTAGTTTTGTAACAATTTTAGTGTCTTTATATTCCCTTATGTTTTTAATTTAGTAATTCTCTTACTGTTATCCTTCTTAAATCTAATGCCATTTACCAAATCATGTTACAAAACACCATTATCTTATTTTATGTTCATTTTTCCTTCTCCTCATATAATGTAAATTTGTTAAATGACATTTCTGCAGTGGCTCAATCAAGCAAACCTTGGCCAAAAGGCATATATGAATTTCTTCATTTATTTTGATTATAAGACTGCATGTATTGTTATCATTTAGTCTTCATTATTAAAAAAGGGTTGCTGGTGAACATTTTTGTCTGACTTTTCTTTAACAAAATTAACAGTGATAACAGCATGATAACTGATACTGACACATGCATTTTAGTACTTCCATGGAGATTCTCTGTTTGTCTCAGTTTTTCAAAACTTAGAAAAGTTTCACTACACATTGCATTTGTTTTGACTTCAGGATATGGCTGGGATTGATATTGTATTTCATAAACACATAATCCTTATCCATTAATTGCGAATAGCCTGCTCATTTTCTTTTATTAATCCCCATGTTTATTGTATTAAAATCATCTGTTGAAATTTGCAGAGACAGGATTGGCTTTAAAACCCTTTGGTAATGATAATCTGCTATTTATTCTGTAATTTTCAAATACCCAGGGAGACAAGAAAGACTTTAGAAATCTCTTTGAGGAAAGATGTTAGGTACAGTACTAATTCAACAAGTGCTTTACAACTTGACTCACAGTATTAGATTTTAGCTTAAAACACAGCTGTTATCAGTTCTGGAAAATGTCTGGAAATATAAAGTTAGTAATGATGTGGCATCGGGGACTGTTTATTTTTTTTTTAATAAAATGTTAATTACTGATTTATGTACTTACCAAAATGCAGTTTAAGTACTATGTAAGCTTGCAATTGTTCAGTGAATCGACTTTTTCTAATGTGTTGACTCACCAAACATACTCATTTATTAAAGATATTGGAAATTCATTTTACTATGCTGGGGCTAAAGAGTCTTGAAAGCTTTTTGAGTGCATAAAAAGCTTAGGCTTCCTAAAATGAGCACCACCTGGGCAACATGGTATCACACGTTCAAGCATGTTAGCTAATCAGAAGAAATGTTGGATTGCAGAGTAATATTTCTTGCTCATTACCATGACTCTGAATCATGTATGATATGACTCAACAGTTGCACTAGAATCTAGCAAAGAAAACCTTTACAAATCATTCTTTTCAAATCCGGTGACAGTGTGAGAGCAACCGCTCAAAAATTTCAGCATAATGTAGGGAGTGCATCTCTATCAGCGTCGAATCATTACAATCTGACAATCTGCACAAGTTTCATTCTGTCTCAGTCTCACACTAGGTGTTAAGGCATGTAATGACAACTGCTTTATAATTAGGAGTGCATGAAAGTGTGTCTCACATAAGAAAGAAGTCTCCAAGGAAAATTAATGGGTTTGAATCAGATGGTTTACAACAAACAGCAAAACAAGAAAAAACGAAACAACATATAAATGAAAAATCTACAATTTCAATTTACTGCTTTTTTTTATAGTGAACTTTTAAATGACATTGTCATAAATCTGCATATAAGCTGAATTATGAATATAAATTTATAATGTTAAATTTATCCTAAAAACTTCTTTCCAGATTCCATTTTTTTTAATTCCACATTTTAATACAGTATTAACAATATCTATTTATCGTAAATTTATGCTAATCGTTCCTGATGCCCTGTTCTTTTCCAGCATGTCAAGAGTCAAAACATGGGATGCCAGCAACTTGACAATTATTACGAGCACTTAAAACACAACGTCTCCTTTTGTCAGTCCACTTTATCATCCTTATCCATCATACTCATCCAATATGCCATACCTAATATACTCATCTCAAAAATATCAATTGTAGTTGTGTGTAATTGTGTTGACTCATGACGTTCACACAAACCTAATAGCTGAACACATTCACCCCTATGAAATATTTGGAATTCTCCACAAATGACATATTAAACAGGAAGTTGAACTACTTAATTGTTATATGCATACTTTCGTCATTTTAATGTTGAAAATGATTTTCTCAGTAGTAAGTTTTCAGTAATGTGACTAGATCCTATGCTTGTTAGTGCATAAGAGCTCAGATTTTAAGCTGTCTTTTTCCTTTCTTTTTACTGATAATAATTGTTGCCACTGAGGGCATCTTTTATATTATTTATATTACCTTGATTAGTAAATTTTTGCCTGCCTGTTTATTCAACTGTTTTACAGTCTTATATAAACAGCTACCCATATAGATGGTGATTTGGGGGATTCTGAAGCTATTAGCCTTCATCTTCATCTACTGAAGTACAACAGAGCCCTAAAGCTGGTACAGTTGAGCAGTTGATATAGAATCTGTGATTGTATTATCACTGCATTGGTCTGTTGTGAGTAGTTAGCAAAGTTTTCTTTTATTATTTTGCAAGGTAACATAGTTGACTACATTTGTTGTTGCTGAATGAAGTGGAAGAACAGATTGTAGTCTATTTCTATAGGAACATGCCATTTCACATGGTAACAGATCATTGTTTTTGGAAAAATTTAACAAAGATACCAATGACCTTGTTTTCTTGGCACCAAATTCAACCAATTTTTTTAGGGTCAATGGAAGCTGAAAAGGTAGGGTGCTATGGCAACATATTCCTCACTTCTGTCGCTGTCTCTATATCAATATATTTTCTATATTAAAGGTTGGTGCTACTGTTAAAAAAAAAATGGAAATGATGACACCAGTGCAGGAAAGAGAAAACAACCAATAAGACTGATGGTTGTGGCCAGCTAAGTATAAAAAAAAAAACCTGTATATAATCAGAGAGTCTGTAAATATCTGTGAGTGTCTGAAACTAAGACTAAAGGGAAGTGCATAAGGGAACCTTCCAAAGGTTAGGTTCTATTTGTGACAGATAAGGGAGTTCTCCATCTTACTTTGCTTTAAATTAGTTAATATTAGTGTATCATGGGAGAGCTGCTGATCTCAGAATAGCACTCCATCCTATTGACACTTGATGCTCATGGGCCAGGCCTTGCCACAGAGGAGTCTGCTGGCTTCCTGCCATCTCTTTGATTGACAGACTGATGTTGATGCAGAGTTTTCTGCATGATGACTGGACCCTGAAGATTGCAGTCCTTCTGTCAAAGTCTTATTCACATAGCACAGCCTGCCTATAAAGCTGATTTACTGCACATTGAGCCTCTATATATTGTAGACCTTAAAGAATCCCCATCATAGCTCCATCCTAGCACTTATTGTAATTCATGTTAAATTCCATGGCCAGGTGTCTCAGAGAGCTAAATATTGCCATGCTCTGTGAGTGGGAGGGGTGGCATTACTTTCTTCCCTTTAAATCAAAGCAACACTGATCAATTATACCCATCTGTGAGCTCATATTTATGGATGAGGGAATAATGTATGTTTCTACTCTAATTACTAACCTTTACAAATCCAACAGAATCCCAGCTAAAAAGACCACGTTCCAATAGGTAACATATAAATCCAGTTTGATTGTAAGATAACAAAAAAATCATATAATACCCCATTGAAATCACATAATCAAATGTTTAAAATCACAGTGGGAATTCACCTCTATACCCACTGGAGTTTCTTATGGGAATCTCAGGAAAATTTCAAGGCGAAGCCCATGGGAATGTTTCTTAAGAACATCATTAAACAACAGCTATCTCCCATAGAGCAGCATGCAAATTTCATAAACCAGTGGCTTAATTTGGGCAAAATGAACGTGTTCTCAGTTTGGCTGGTGTTACTATGGATGGCTTGTTGAAGCTGCGTAGATGGTTTATGACAGGGATTGAGTCATAGTGGCAGCAATGGCAGCTCCCCAGGGACTGAGAATACGAGTGCTATGGTGCAAAACGACCCCCTACGTCGCATCATATCTTCCTGTCTTTGTAAGAATGTGGGGCAACATATTGAGGGTTGACCCAGAACTTTGTCGAGTCTACATACACACACATACATGTACACACACACACACACACACACACACACACACACACATATATATATATATATATATATATATATATATATATATATATATATATATATATATATATATATATATGTATATATATATATATATATATATATATATATATATATATATATATATATATATATATATATATATATATATAGTGTGCATGCCTTATTCCTTACTTTTATAGTAGCATATGGGACAAACACATGGTACCTCACCAGGACACAGGGACACAGCTACATTTGAGTGAGTTTTACAACCTTAACTGCTGGCTCCTGCAGGCTATTGATCTGAAACCCATTACAGCACTGTTTGCAAAAGCATTTCCTCGTTTACTATTCTAGACTCACTAGTAATCTGGCAGGCTAAGAGACGTGGCACTGGGCTTTGGCTTTTATTGATATCCTGACTACGGATATCATAAGGAGAAAGGAGAAATCATCTGTGATCTGTATTCGTATCTAATTGATACAAAAAATGTAGGACCTTCTAGAGCCTAAACTATTACAAAGGCAACTAACCATAATTATCATTCATCCATTCATCTTCAGTAATCTTCTCGTATTCTTTCTGGTCAGGGCTGCGGCAGATCCAAACCCAGTGTTGCTGTGAAAACTGCCTGTGAAGTGGGAATACACCCAGGAATCCAGCGGGAACGCCATTCCATTCAAAACCACACACCTTGGAGCAACACAACATGAATAGTCCCCCTACTAGCATGCTTTTGGGAGGTGGATAGAAAGACAAGAACCCAAAAAAGTCACACAGACAGTAAACCAAGCTCAGGATTAAACTGGGGATACTACCTGTTATACCACCTGAACATAATTATAGTGATGCCATGAGATATGAGTTTAATTCGTTTCGTGACCTTGTTCATATCTCAAATTGCTCGTATCTCAAAACAATTTTCCCCATTTAAATTAATTAATCCCATTAATCCGTTCCAGCTCGCAAAAAATCCACTCCAGTTGTTTTGTTTATGTGTTTTGAATATGAAAAATGTAAGGTACCTGTATTTATAAATGACAAATATTCTATAAAAACATACAGTAATAAAAGAGAATGTTAAAAAAATAAACTGGTTTTACTTTACGGAAGATGCGCACGGAGGTTGAGGGAGGAGTAAACAGGCGGAGGAGTTAGGAGGAATTACACTTTCACTTTCGTTCACTTACTCGCTACTGTACACTCTTAATGCTACTTTACACTTAAATGGAACTTAACTAAACTTCACTAAAATTAACGAACTTAAATCAAGCATCGCGTTAGCTCTGGCAGGTCACGTCGTCAAGCGTGCATCAGCTGTTAATCAGCTGTCCACGATGCGCACCAATCTGGTTACTACATCCATATTACCCGACAATTTAAATTCCAAATCATACAGCCGCTCTAACACTTTGCTGCTGCGATCTAAACTCCCTCCTCCAACCCAGACTCCACCATGCCGGAACCTGTGTTCCTTGTACCAGTTAACGTCATAAATCTCCACATATTTTTCTCTCTCTCTCTCTCTCTCTCTCTAATTATTTAATCATTTATTTATCCATTCATTCATTTATTACTTTCCAAAAACGCGTAAGCGAGCATATCTAATACTATGCATGATTAGTGGTTCTGTCATAAGGGGGTTTATTCTATTTTCTAGTCGCTGCTCTCTGCGCTCTGTCCACGCATGCGCACGGACGGGCGCGTGGATTCTTGCCCAGAACAGAACCATACCGCCAACACTAACTGTATGCATATTATCTAATAAATTCTCTTTTGACAAAGTGGTCCTGACTGAACTGAAATTCTCGTAACTTAACTGAACTTATTTGCTACAATTTCTGTTTTATTTACATTAATTTTGCTTAATTTGCTTCATCGCTTTTCTCTTCACTTGTTTTTGCCTTTTTTGTCACTCTTTCCTCACTAACATCTGCCGGTCGTTTTAATAAAAACCATTCGGTCGGCATATCAGATGCGGTGTAGTCGCACAAGTTAAATTCTTTAGCGGATCCAACTCTCAAAAACGGATCCGAAAATAACGGATCCGCAGATGGTCGGCACCTCACGCAGCGCCTTTGCGACTCTCCATAGGAAATGAATGACTTCCTGTTTATCGGCCGTCGTTTGTCGTGTGCAGTGGAAAGGCGGCTTTAACCGAGTGAGACGCAGGAAGCTGAGGCGGGGAAACAGAGCACACGTGGTTGTTGGGGATCTTTGTTTCGGCGGCGGCGGCTCAGATGCTCGTATCTCAAAAATTTGCTCTTATATTAAAATTTGGTCGAATCACAGCTCGTATCTCAAAAAATTCATATGTCAAAGCACTCGTATCTCGAGGCATCACTGTACTACATTTTAAATACTTTCTGTAGTTTTACTATACATTTACTCAAAGAACGGTTTAATCTAATCTACCAGAAATCAATTGTTGCTTGGAGTAACAATTGTTTTCTGGTAGATGCCTATTCTCAACTCATTCTACAATCCAGAGATTTCTTGTCAGCAAGAGCAATTTGAAAAAGTAAAGCTGAAAATATTGTGTTGTGCACTTTTTCCATGGTACTTAGTATATATTTAACTGATTGGTCGAGACTGAAATTCAGTTGGGTAACATTTCTTTAAAATCCTTAAACACAAAGTACAATACTCCCTTGTGTTTTTGTGTGACTCTGGGCAATTGTAGGCAATATCTGAAATGTAACATTATCAGGTTTACTCATTTCATATAGCAAATTGTACTGCTAGACTTGTTCTGTGTCAATATTTCTTAACATAGAGCCCCAATTCTCTCAGCCAAAGGAAGGCAGAGATGCTTGGGAGTCCATTCATTGATCAAACATCATGGCATACTTCTTTGTCTTCTGTCTTACTGAACACTGTGGAGGAGCTGGTGCATAAAATTAAAGAAAGTCAAATTGGCGCTGGTGTAAACTATTGATCAAATCAGCCCTCTGGGAAGCTGGATAGCATGAAAACAAACAACATGAAATAGAAGAAATCTTTTCTGTACACACACACACACACACACACACACACACACTCACACAAACACACACACACACACACAGAGTAGAATTTACTGTGGTGTTTTTCTTACTTTCTTTCCTTCTTGTTTTAATGATGAATATATCGTAGTCAATACACAGATATGGGTCCTTCCTACTATTATATATGATATGACTACTTTATGATTAAACATGAATGATTATAATATGATCAAATGAATTAGCTTAATTGAAAATAAACACCTAATAACATATATTGCTTGTTTCATTAGATCATAAGTAAACAGTGTGCAGTCTCTTGACTATTTAATATTTTATGTTGACTCCAGCCAACTTTTTTCATTAAAATCAATTAAAATTTAATTTTGAGTAAAAAATACTACTGAAAAATACAGTTATTAGTAACGCAAAAACTATGTATTGAAACAAAAACAAAATCTAGCTAAAAGCTCTGATTGTTAAAAAATGGTCTGACACTGGAGACTGGAGATACTTACAATTACATACAGAAATGATTAGAACAGGTGCATTCATATAAACCTTTCAGCCAGAGCTGCTGTGAAAGAAACTTAAAGAACAATCAGAACTGATCATTCAATGGCATTATACTGTTGGAATTAGTAGATCTTTAGGAGGAAGATAAGACTCACTAATTAGAAATAAATGTTATGTGCCCCCTTTCAGGTTGGTGGAGAGCTCCTGCCTCAAGTGGAGGAGTTTAAGTATCTTGGGGTCTTGTTCACGAGTGAGGGAAGGATGGAGCGGGAGATCGACAGGCGGATCGGTGTGTCTTCTGCAGTGATGCGGTCGATATACCGGTCTGTTGTGGTGAAGAAAGAGCTGAGCCGCAAGGCGAAGCTCTCTATTTACCAGTCGATCTACGTTCCTACCCTCACATATGGTCATGAGCTTTGGGTCATGACCGAAAGGACAAGATCCCGGATACAGGCGGCCGAAATGAGTTTCCTCCGCAGGGTGGCTGGGTGCTCCCTTAGAGATAGGGTGAGGAGCTCGGTCACTCAGGAGGAGCTCAGAGTAGAGCCGCTCCTCCACATCGAGAGGAGTCAGCTGAGGTGGCTCGGGCATCTGTTCCGGATGCCTCCTGGACGCCTCCCTGGGGAGGTGTTCCGGGCATGTCCAACCGGGAGGAGGCCCTGGGAAAGACCTAGGACACGCTGGAAGGACTATGTCTCTCGGCTGGCCTGGGAATGCAGGTATTCCCCCGGAAGAGCTGGATGAAGTGTCTGGGGAGAGGGAAGTCTGGGCGTCATTGCTTAGACTGCTGCCCCTGCGACCCGGCCCCAGATAAGCGGTAGAAGATGGATGGATGGATGGATGGATGTTATGTGAACAGCATTTAATCAGTATTTCTTATAAACTTGCTGAGGATACCTAATAGTTATGCAGGAGTACTAGAAGGCTCAGTTGCAGAATTAGTGCAACTAATGAACTACTCCAGTTGTAATAATTGGCCAGTTATTATTAATAGTAAATTGATGTAAAGTAAAGGTAAATGAAAGACTGTTTATTACATCCTTCATATTACTTTCTGTCAGTACCAAGATGCATTTTTGAAATAGACGCCATTTTTTATATGGTCCAGCTCTTGCTTTTTTTTGGCAGCATTGTTTACATTCATCTGTACAGTAAGACAGCAAATTATTCTTCAGATATTCTACATTACATATATTACATATACTACATTGGGCGTCCACTTAAAGGTATTTGAAACAGATAATTTTCAAAAACATGATAATAACCTGGCTTACAACAATATGCAACAAATAACAATAGTTATCTTTATATCTTACGTATTACTGCTTTTAAAAAAGGCAGACTGGCTTGATTAATATGCAAAGAAAACCTGTTACAGCACATATTGTAATAATTGAATGTATTTGCTTCCAGTATCACTATCAATATCCAGTATCAACTGAAGATTCTGTGTAAGCTAACATTACATTCAATATTTGCTTATGGAATTGTTTCTGTCTTGAATTTATTTTCTTACCTCAGTAGTGTATGAGAGTTGTCTGCATATGAGAATTGTGTAAATGTGTAATTCTCTGTGTATGAGAATTATGTATGTATGTTTTTTCCAGAATACTAGATGAGGCTTTGCAAGTATTTCTGATGAATGTCACTGAGGCTTATTTGTAGCAGCACTTGGAGTCACTGACTGTAAAATACCATCATTCCTTCTGTAAAGAAAGAACAGGAAACCCAAAAGCAGTATTAAGAATGAGTTTATTACCTAAAAACCCTGAAGAGTAGTAGTGTCAATGCTTAAAAGGGCAAAATTGTGCTGTACATTTCTATACATTGCTAAATACTATGCAGCTTCACGACAATATTCTTTAGAATTAACAACAAGCTCAATGACCTTTAATAAATTTAAAAGAGGTGAGTTTTCTCACCCGACCTTCACATGTCTTTGTAGCAATTGGAAAAAGCATCAGCTTCCTGTCTCTCTTGGGGAACAGCTTTGTCTGAGTGAGTGGAACGAACAGCTGAAGGTCACATTGATAACTGACTGCCTCGAGGTTTGCAAGTCACTCAGACTCTATAGGCTTTGTTTTTCCCCTCAGTGGAAAAAGCCTCCTTTTGCACCTCTGTCCTACCTATTCCCTGAAGTGTTTGAGTGCTCTGGGCCAGAGACCGAGACAGATATGATACAGAGGGCAGAAGGAGAGAGGAGAAAAGAACAAAATAGAAAGAAAGAGAGGGAAAATGAATTCACTCCTGTCTCTCATTCCTCACCAGTAATCCAGTTCTTTAAACCTATACCCGAGCTGGAGGAATGGAAGGATGCCATCACCAGTATCCTGACTTGCAATGTACAAATATGCACTCTTAGTTATTTGAGAGATTGAGATAGATAGAGGAGTAATATGTCTGTTTAAGTGTTTACTTTGTATCTGCTTGTGTATTTCATTTTATGTGCTCTCATCTGCCACCGTATCTTGCCGTTTTGCATTTGTAGTCTAAATGAAGGATAGGAAGCTCAGCTCATGACTCATTTCGTTGCTTACCAAAAGAACTGTCTGACCTAAATTCATTTGCGTGCCTGTTCTTAATGCATCTGTTTTATGAATAAAATAAATGGGATATTTGCTGTAAACAAATTAGAAATAGAAAGGGTCCCTATTGATTCAAGATTTATAACCAATGCATATCTTTAAGAAGCTTTTTCATCACATGTCACATTTGATTGCAGTGTTTGGAAAGGAAGCCTTCATATCGATTCAGTCACTTGGGCACGTCACAATTCAATTACATTTCCTTGTTCTTCAGTCACCTTCCATAGGTTTGCTTTGAGTGCTTCTCCATGGGGAATGGTTGAATTATGCATAGGGCAGTAAACCCATTCTCACACAAATGGTGAGCTCTGTCATTAATCTCACTGCTTGCATCATTCTGTTGTAATCTAAATCAATAGTTAAATCTCCAATTCTGTTATTGTCATCTCAAATGGTGCTCTCAATAAGAGCAAATTAGGGTATCAGATGCACTGGCAGTAAGATTCCTGCTTAATGGTTAAACAGTGAGATACAACAAGATTGTGAGCTGCTGTGGTCTTTTCATCAATTCTGTAACTGCTTTGAAGAGTCCCTCACGCCTCGTTTGGCTGCTGGAGCTTTCTGCCTGCTCCGGTTTAGGCTTGTTTCTTTATTCTTCTCTTCTCATGAACTTTTGCTAGTTCTGTGAAGTGTGTGATTAGAAAAAGTGGGTGGCCCTTTCAGAAGTTTCAAAGCATCTTTCCCCCACACATTTCACCTCAGTTGTCATCTGTCTGAAGATCTGCCAGAAAAATCCACACTGGTGGTTGTTGCAGAGTGAGTGTTTTGAGTGTATGTGTGTGTGTGTGTGTGTGTGCACGGTGGGATAACTAAACGTGCTATTAGATCAAGGTCAAAGTTCAAACTGGCTGCTTTATACTCTCTAGTGCTGGATCAAGTGAGTTTTCTGTTGGCTCGGCTGTGTGCTGTATAAAAAGATGAGGCAGGTGGACCGCTTTAATGTTCTGTCTTGCATATGATTTCATTCTGGGAAAAACTGACAGTGCAGAACCTTTTATTGTTGAAGCTCAGGGTGTGATATAGAACGTATATGTTTTAGGGATTTTTTGAAGTGTGCATTTGTGATGGGTTTAACACTGCGGGTGATAATATAACACCTGTGTCTACACCGAGGAAAAGCAAAGTGATATAAAGGTGATATATTAGATTTTTTTCATAGAAATATTCACAGCTGATAATTAACATCATTTTTAAGGAATGTTATCTGATATATTATGTAGTATTCTGTAGCCTAGTATTGTATCTCTCAATCTTTTGGCATCTTATAATTTTATATCACTGTTTTCACATGCCTGCTTTACACAACTAGGTCACACAACCTATGGGAATGATTTAGCCTATTTCACGTGTTCAGCTTTACACAGGAATGCAGTTACAGTTAATTAGGAAGTGGTTATGTGTGAATGCAAGACGGAGTTAAGGTAATGTAAGATTTATGCACCAATCTAGATCTAGACAAGAACTAATACAATCAAAAGATAATTTCTTCACAGCAGGAAAGATGAAGTGACACCGTTTGAGTCGCTGATTAACATTAGCAGATAAAAGCAACAGCAGTAGGACAAGACTTAAGTCAACAGTGATAAATCAAAATGTCTGGAAATTGGAGTGACTCGTCAATAACGAAGATAATATCCTTAATCAGACGAAATAGCATTTAATATCGAATCATCAGCAGACTCTGAGAATGTAGCATGGAGAGAAGAGAAGACATATTATAAGCTGAGACAAGCTGTACATTCAGATTGATTTATACTGTAGATATGCTTTATAAATTCCTTATTTTGCTTGTACAAGCTCCTTGAATGCAACTTGCTGTTGCTGACGATGGCTCCACATACAGTAGATAGCTTGGAGACACATGGAATTGCTGTGGACGGTACCACTTAAAAATACGAAGATGGCTTTGGACTGCAATTGTCACAAACAGTTCTGCACACAGTGAATTGATAACTCCAAGAAGAGAGTCTTTATGTTTAAACTACACAATTGCATCTACTTGACCATATAGTAGACTCTTGATTTACATGTATCACCCAATGAGCAGGGGTTCCTCATATCATCTCATGGAGCTTTTCTTTGTCATCACCACCTCTGGCTTGCTCATTAGGGATAAAGTAATATTTATTATTTATTTTAAGAATTTATAATTCTGTAAAATTACATGTGATAATGCCCTTTGTTGAAAGCTCTCAACAAATAAAATTGAGTTGATCTGAATACAAATGGTTCATGGTCTAAGAATATTATAAAGCTAAAACAATGGGCCTCTTTTAGCACCTTTTGGTAAAATAATGTGTACGTTTAACTAAATGTTCTGTTGGATTTACAAAAGTTTCAGAAAGGATGAATTTCTTTATATGTATGTTGGGTACTCAAAGTACTAAATGTATTGCAAACAATACAAAGGGCTGGGAACACAAAATGTTTACTAAATTGTGAAGGCAACATAGTTAGTTATTTTTAATCTCTTTAATACCAGAAAAAGGATTTAGCAGCATAGCAGCACCTGAAATTAAGTGAGATTTAAGAGAGGTGAAGAGAAAATAGTGTGACATGAAAAAAAAAAAAAATAAGCTCTACACTGTAACCAGGTGATCAGTCGAACAAGCACGTTACACAGGGAAGTTGCTATTTTTATACACTATAAAGTGTCTTGGTTGACTTGCTAGAAATTTTGAACAGTGGGAAATAGAACTGATTTACAAGACAGCTTTCATCCTGGTCTTTTTATATCCTTTCCCATAAGTGTGACTGCTACTAAATCATCTGTCTAACTAAGGCTTGTGGCGATATGCACACAGACCCACCCATCCTCCATTTAGATGGTGACATTTATTTTGCTTTTGCTGAATCACTATTCATATTTAAATAATGCCATAAAAAGACTTGGTTTCACCAACTTTTCTTGATGGTTATTCTTAGTTCCTGATCTAGTAAACTAGCATGATTCTCCATAGCTAAAGATGTAAAGTAATTTAATACGACAAAATACCTATTTTAAAATATCTCCTTTATATATACAAAAGCAGTAACGCAAATTATATGATTTTAAGTTGATCAACCTTAGGTAGCCTTTTTACGTTTAAATTTACATGTTCATGAATATGTAAATGAGATATTCATGAGTACAAAATGTCTTGGGTAAATGAATAATATAAATCCTTTGATATCCGGCTTGATAAATTAGGACCATTGTTAGGAGTGGACACCACAGAAAGAAAAACTAAAATGTCTATTTGGAGCTTTGTGTAAAAGTGTAAAAGTATAATAATGTTAAATTGTGGTGAATTTTGAGAAAATAATGTTCCCTATTTCTAATGACTGTAACATTCAATCAACCAAATTTAAGAGCCAAACAATGAAACGGTCAACAATGTTGCTAGATAGCTTTAGAGGTGTGCCTTCTACACTCAATTACCTGCACCAGTGACATTACAACAACTGCAACATCATGCAATATCATTTCTACCAGAGATGTAGATGTAAAAGGTTTGTCCTTTCATTATTTAAATAAATAACTAAACTAATTCCTTTTAATTATTTTAGCTCATCATAGCTGATAAACCCTATTTTTTTTTTACAGCATGTGTTACAAGCCTTGTTTCACAAGAAAAGGGTGTGCCATCAACGATGTCACTTCCTCTCTCACTCTTTCTCTTATATATTCTGGGAGTGAGTGAAAGTGGTGTGGTAGCATAGGGATTTCCTCAGCGTGATGTAAGGCACTCTGGCAGCTGTCAGGCGCTCACACAGAGAACAAATGAAATGTGGGAGCTTGCTGCTATAAAATTAATAAGAGACAGGCACACATTAAAGGCCGAGCAGTGGGCTGTGTGTGGAGGTTGTGCTTCAGGAGACTTGCCATAAAATGTCAGTTTTAAATTTCAATTTATATCAAGGGGGAGAACATAATGAACTTAGCATTTGGAAAAAACCCAAAATATAAATTTTTTCATGGCATGTAATACATCCATCACTACAGTTTACATAGAAGTTACCTTTATGCCCATCATTTTCCTTTTAAAATTGCAAGGATAGGAGAGATGTGACATAATTAATATGATGTGTGTCTCGGTTTTGAGGCAGGACTTGAAATGAGTCCCAGAGTCCCAGGGTTATCGTGTATCGACTTGTAGCCTGGCTCCTCTCACATGAATGTTTAAACATGTCTTCTCTCTGTTTCTTTGCTCCACAGAGTCAGGTTTGTGCTTCTGGCTAATTTTCCAGCACTTGTGGGCAAACGATAAACCTTTATTAACGTAGAGTACAACGGAGCAATTGGAGGAGATGGATGATTTCTGCATTGGTGAATGCAGAGAAATGGACACTGTTATCTCAATGCTTGACCTTTTTTGTTATCATCTGCTTTACCCGATTGTACGGGGCTACGATGTGTGTTTAACAGACATGCTGAAATTATTTAACAAGGTATGAAAGAATAACATCTCACAACTGGCTAAAATTACATAAAATACAGATACATGGATGGTATTCCACAGACAATTAAAATAAATGAACCCTACTAATGAACTCTCCTACTTTTTGAACACTCTTTCCAAGTCATCTATTAAACCAAAACAAATATATAATATGTTATCTAAATAAATAACTAGCTTAAATGACCGACTCATACTTTATTGACACAACTGAACAAACTTTTAGCGTGATGGGATAGTGCTAGGATGAGGATATGTTTTTCAATAATAAAGCACTATTGTGTTCTGGAGTTGCTCTGGATAAGGGCATCTTTATATGTAAATGTACCTACTGTTTGCAGTAGAACAAAACTTTTTTTTTTTTACCATGTATTGTGTATGTTTTGTGGTTTTCATAATATCAGTAGAGACTGAAAGACAGGAGAAAATATCTTTTGCTGAATTTAACCAGCAGAGTTTCTAATATTCTTCTAATCAACTGATGATAATAGCTTTCAATCTGGAGTTGTGTACAAGTTGTTATTCATGCACAGAAAGTATTCTAAATGTAAAATTAAATACAAAATTGATTATAATAATCTAGATAATTACAGATATTTCATATTTATTTATGTCATGATGACTATCTACAAATGCATTGAATCTTATAGAACCATTAGATATACTATGTTTAGACTTATGAAGAGGGTAGAGATGCCTGAGGTTGCATTATTCTCCAGAAAAGAAAAAAATCTAATACATCATGATTTTCAGTCATATGAAATTTACCACAACATGCCAATGCCATGCAAAACTTATAGAGGTGGATGCAGGTGCAGGTTAGCTCTTTAGTTCAAAATGACATTGGCAAACAATTTAAAAATGTGAAGTAAATACTTTTAACTAAAACAGGCAGAAAGTAAGGAGTTCAGAAAAAAGAATGATGTGGGTAAATTTAAATCCGAACAAAGACAGGATTGTTTTGTTGTTTATTATTACAAACCTGAAGGGCAAGCTGTAAAAAACAAGGTGTGAGGAATTTGAACATGTTGGGGATGCTGAGTTGTACGCTGTGGTGGTCATGTTTGTAGACTGCGGTGTGTTCTGACAAGTGGACTGCCTGGTGAATTCTGGCACTAAGTTGTCATTTAAGAAGTGTTTTCCTCTTATCTCTCAGCAATGTGTCAACAATTCCTTTGTAATGTTATTAATGAGCAATATGTTGTGCTTTTGCACTATTCATAGTTAGATGTAATATTGTGTGTAATAGCAGCTATTATTAACTTACAACTCTCATTTTCTCTTTTATGAAATGAAAATGTACATATTAATGATTATAGCTTTTCTTTGTTAAATGAAAATATATAAAAGAAACCCTGACTGTTTTTATTAGGTTTAGGTTATGGAACATTATTCATGCTATTCAAGTCCCTGTGTGATGTAACTTGTTGCTATAGAAACCGTAATGTATTAGACAGATTAGGGAGCATTAATATACTCGCTGTATTTGATGGACTTGCTGTATTTGTAGATTTAGCAAATTAATCAACACCAATCAGATACACGAATTAACACCACTGTGGTATAAAAAAAATTATATTTCATATAAAATGTACATAAATAGGTAATCATGTTCCCAATTCAAATCTTTGCAACAGAATAAAAAGGTTTTAGGTTTTTGCATCAGTGTATAAAAAAACATTTAATAAAAAGCATGCAGTGACATTATTAGTCAGTGCCCTGAAGTAAGGTTGAACAATTTAATCAGCTTCACAAGCAGAAGGTGGAAAACAAGTGTGAAGGTGCAAACAAGACAAGAGTCCACCGAGATTCATCTGAACAATGAGATCCAATTAAATGAGAGTGATAAAAAGACAAACACTGGCAGATGATCCTTTGCCTCACGTTCTGCCTGTACAAAATGCTATTTGCTTCCTGCAGTACCAAGAGAAATAATCTTGAACCCACCCGTAACTATTATTGAGGTTTGATCATATTTTTTTGTGCTCAGGCTTGTAGTAAACACAGACTGTATTACTTACAAAAGTGGTGAATTGTGCTGAAGTGCTTATCACATCATTCTGTTTTCAAGAAGTTACAATGCACATTCTCTGTGCAGGGAACACCGTAGTGGGCACAGCAAATCCAAAAATAACACAGTGAGCATAATTGCTTCTCCACAGGGTTCACCGCAGCATGCGTTTGTGCATCCTGAAATACACAAGGATGGTCCAGAGTGAGCCCTAGTCACGAATCCCAGCAGTTAGCATGCTAGCACCAACAGTGGCTTTTACACAACGTCGACGTCAACAACAGTCTCACAAGACCTTAGAAAACCTAACTAAAACAAAACTAAAGTTCTGAGAAGGTGAAGGTCAATACTTCAGTAATTCAGCATGCTTGGAAGAGAATACTAAGCATTCAGATACCTAGCATATCGAATAGTGATTGAAAAGACTGGAGGCTGCTGTGTTGTCCTTTCTGTGAGAAAAAAAGGTGATTACATGGTCCCTAAATGTCAACTATCACAGTGTGGACTCAAAATAAAGGTAGAATTATTTGCTTGAATGCACAGTGGATTGTTTACCAAGCAAAAACCAATTTGAACCAGATACACTAAAAGAAAACTTTCCGTAGGCTAAGCTGATACTTCAAAAGCTGTATTGAACCTAACCCACATAGCCATAATCAGGCTAAGTGGTTCTCTACTTATTTAGAACTCCATACAATCTACAGCAGAAAAGCACTTTACACAAAGCCACTTATTTTAGCAGTTTTATCTTCTGTATCCATTAGTAAGCATGCACCTATGAATGCAACATGGACCTTGATGTGGTTCACATAACCTTTTGGGTTGAAGTGTAGATATACAGTAATTAAAATGCGGTAATACCAACACCAGACATGTACAAAATAGTCACATGGCCCAGACGTTAGCATGCTAGCGGCAAATTTGGCTTTCAAAACTACAGCAGTTAGACAAGACTGCAACTAGAAAGTAATGGCATGAACACAAAATAATACTAGAGTTCTGGGAGATCCACCCACTTATGTCTCATGGGTTAGGTGCTTCATAAACAGACTAAGCTTTGTCTTAGTCTAAAATATGCTGACATTGGTGATTTTAGTGTAAAGGGAACATAAGGAAAACATTTAACTCAGCTTTTTCCATAACACTGATGTATGGCATCTTTGTATATCCTTTGATGAAGATGTAGAAGATTTGATTTGGTATCGTTCATAGTGGGTCTGTTTGGTAATGTCCTGTTTACCCTGTGAAAGTGTAGTTAAAGTCAACTATGGACGTGGACATTGAATGCAAGTGCAGGTTTATTGATGCAAATGACAAAGTAGGTGAATCCTACTGGACAATTGCATGTGATCAACAAATGATCTAGAACAGTAAACTCAATAAACTAAACAAACCGAGTCAAAAGCTGAATTGCCTTATTGACCAGAGATTGAGCAGAGAGTTCAAATCCTGGTGATGCCACAGCCGTCCAATGCTGGGAGTTAAAAGAGCAAACATGGCTGTATTGTATCTTATACACTATCTTTAACCTGTCAGTCACAGTGACACTAGCCAATCGTGATCACCTGTTAACTCATGTACACAGAAGGCGTATTTTCCTCCCAAGTGTTTTAGACTTCCCTTTGGTGTAGCATGAGTAACAGTTTGAAAATATGCAGTTAGGTCACCACATCACATCATCAGTTTTCCCCTAGCGCTGTCATCAGCATCCTCTACTCTCGCACCAATTAACTTCTAAGCACTTTATAAGGTTAGAAAAAATAAACCTGTGTCTGGGAAACAAGATTTAAGTGTATCACTCTGGGAAGTTTCTTATGATATTCAGTGAAGGCTCTAGGTTTCTAATGAACCCACTTGAGGCTTTGGCATCTTTTGAAGATCTGCTAACTCAACTCGTTTTCAAGGCAACTTATTTACCGTGAGTTTACTCTGGGTCTGTGCAGATAAATCTCTCTCGAGCACCAGATTGTAAGACAAATAAACATCTTCTATTAAAAAAGTCAGTTAATAATAGATAATTAGTATGCTGATATTGCTGGGGACTGGATCATTAGTATAGGCAGGTGTGTATGGCGTGCGTTGAAATAGTGAGTTGAGTATCCAGATGTTTCATCAGCCAGTTGGATAATAATAAGATATCAAAGAGCTCCTGTGGGATAGAGGAGAAACCCTTCAGCTCTAGCTAAGCTCTTCAGAGTCTTTTTCTCTAGCCTGTCTTGCATACGCTAAGCTTAATAACCATGAAAGTCTGAATTACTCAATGCTGTGCCTAACAGTGAACTCTCAGGGAGAGAGATTTAGAAAGATAGAATATGAGAGAGAGAAAGTCACATGTCAGATTCACAGAGTTAACTACAGTTTTCGCTTTTCTATACATGGTTGGCAGTTTAATTTTGCAGCTCAGCGCTTAATCCTTAGATGTACACAGTACGAAGGAGCAACTAGAGGATTTTCTCTGAGAAATTTGCTTATGTTAAATGGCTAGAGGGGTTATGCGGATGTGTGTTCAGCACAATTAGCTTAAGCTACAGGACCAATAATATGGGCTTATACAACCATTTACAGTACAGTTATGGTATTCTGCTTTCATTTTATCATTATGGCACATCAAAAGAAAAGGGAGAAATATTTGCACCACTGGGAAATTCTATGCAGATGCAGGATTTTTGTAAATATCTAGATGTGCCAGTTGTCTGATGCAGTCTATAATGAACATACTGTACACCAACCAAGGAGGAGAAATGTGCTCATTATTGCACTAAATTGATTAGCAAAGTGCTGACAATGTGGAATGTGGCGATGCTGTGAAACTTTGTGGAATATATTTTATTTCTTTCCATCTTCCCAGTCATAACCCATATGTCTCCTTAGTCATATCAGAACAGACTCGCAGAGTGTGAGATTTTACATGACCAGTCAGTGCAGAATAAATCACTAAGGATTCAGACTTTCTAATTGAGGATCTCTCGAATTGGACTTTTTCAATCTTCCTAGACCTCAATCTCTTTCTCTGGCTAATGTGCTGAAATGAAAAAACAGTCCAGCAGTGACCCCTGAAATTAAATGGCCCATAATTTCACAGATATGTGCCAGTGCACATCAGAAGGAAATGGTATTTTTTGAGAAAGTGGGACATAGTATGCCAGCACCTGCCTCTAATTTCAGTAGACTGATCAGTTTCAAAAATTACTTCCATTACTCTTTCATGTTTGACAGTAATCTCTTTCCAACATGTGTCAATCAAGGTATCAGTGATGATGTCCCCAGTAATGGTGTTAGCTTTACTGTGAACTAATCACTTTTTCAAATCTACAATATCATGACACTAGCTAATAAAAAAACTTTGTAGAAATTGTATTGCCTGTTGTGTCAGTAAAGGAAATGGTCTGTCTCGGCATGGTAGGTGTGTTATTTTCTTTCTTCCCTGTTTAAAGTAAAAAAGTGAGGCTATAGTTCATTACATTTACAGCATTTGGCAGAGACCTTTAATCAGAGCAACTTAAATTTTTATTCCATTTTATACAACTGACCAAGCAAGGGTTAAAGGGCCTTGCAGAGGCAGCTTGGTGGACCTGGGATTCAAACTCACAACCTTCCAAAATGCAGGACAACACATTAACCACTAAGCTACCACATCCCCATTCATAATCTAAAAGGTAAATCTATGACAAAATGATTAGTATATATATAGTAAGTTTAAACTCAAGCCATTGTTAAAGAAGTGTTTGGCTCCCAAATATCCTGCCGTAGGAGTTCTTTGGAGAACACTTGCCGATACTGACTTTATAGGTCTGCTGACACCAATAGAAAGCTTGCTTTCCTGCTGGCAGGTCGTTTGGAGAGTCTGAGAAAACTGTCGAGCTTGAAAAGGCCAGCCCTAACTCTGAATGCTAATTAACCTAATATTTTGTCCCTCTCTCTTTGTTCACCTGCTGTGAGACAGCTATCTGAAGTTACTGTAGAGAGGACTCTTCAAGAGATACACTTCAAGACTGAGATGCCACACAGAAGTAAGGGAATAGGCATTTTAATGCAGTGTGGAAACCACCACTTTCTGATTATGGTACTCATATGCGAGCTGTGCAGTAAGGAAAGATGTACCCTTGTGATTCCATCATAGCGGCGTTTTGTGTGCAGTCAAGCAGACAGCGGTTTTCCGCAGCTATTTACTTTCATTAGAGCTTTGAGACCATGGGTAGTTGCTTTCACCAGAGGCACCAGAGCAATGTTATGTGAGCTTTCTGATGACACTGTTTGTATTGTGCAGTACCTAATAATCTGTTTTTATGAAATAATTCTAGATTATGCAGAGTATAGAAATGGAAATATGCAAATATATTTTACATGCAATATTAAAGGCAAGTTGGAGGATATGTACCTGAGGCTAGTCAAAGATTATTTATTCAGATATTGGTTTTTATTTTGCCTGAAACTCATCTTTAAATGCAGTGTTTTGAATTCTAAAGGTCAGAGGAGTTCAGTGGTGTCCAGTCTCGTCTGAAGAGGGATGGTGTTTGTGCAGGTTTTCATTCCAGCCAAAAAGAAGCCACTCTATTGAAATCCAATATCAAATGATTGAACAGGTGGAATCAGTTGTAGCTCCTGCTTGACTGGAATAAAATCCTGCACTCAACCCTTTGGGGTGGTGTCACACCAGAATCCACATTCTAGTCGAGTGTTAGCCCACTCTTACACACCTGCCCACTGTATTCACCTGTTTCCTGTTAACCTTCATTTTCTTCTGTCAATTTATACCAGTTCATTTATCACATTTACCAAAGTTTTACCAGACCACTCCGCATTTCAGTTCATGTTTATTGCCCTGCATCGCCTGTTGTTAAATCTCTCCCTAATTTTGACCATGACATTGACTGTGATTTGGATTGTTTCATGAACTAAAACTGCCATTTTGATTGGGATGAAGAGCCAGAATTACACAAAATTACAAATGTCTTCACAGTGAAATGATTAACACAATTCAGGCTCTATATTAATTTTTTTTCAGGGACTATTAATTTTTTTTTTTAATTTTGTCTACATTTGAATTCCCTTTGTGCTGTAATACATCTTAAAAGAATACATATACTTTGTGGTGCCCACAAAATGCAGTTCCCAAGCTTCACCAATCACCACTGGAAATACACCTAGAACAACAACTGTGTTGTGTTTTCAGATGAAATCAGAATTGGTCTTGGTAGCTATGAAGATCATGAAGATCATGATTACTGCATCAAAGTTCCAGACAGTCACTGTAAAATATGGGGGTGGTTCAGGGGCATTTGTAAGGATTGACCTTCCAGAAGGTCATCCTGATTTAAAGAAACACTGTATAAAGTATAAAACTCAGTTTAAAGAAAAGTCTCCAATATTGTTTAATGTTACAACAAGAGGTTTGGTAGTGTTATTCTTCCCAGGGGAGGCCTTACAAAATATTGTTTTAAATAGATTGCCAGTCCAAAGGTTTTGAACAACCCATTTTGTTTAAGTTTCTTCAAGAAATTGAAATCCTAAGATTTTAGTCCAAATCCTCTGAGTTTGAGACTTTGGGTCACTGTAATTAATAACAGTATACAGTATAAATATATATATATGTATATATATATATATAGCTATATATATATATATATATATATGTATATATATATATATAGCTATAGATACCTTTTCTGTTAGTGAAGTAAATAAATGGCTTTAAAACAGCTTTGAGTAGTAAACAACAGTACAGACAACTATGGAGATTTCTTTGAAGGATTCACTAGCATGTGATTTCTAATTTTGGAGCCACAGCAGAGTATTAGATGCATTTAGATTCGATATCATTTGTTAATAAATAAAATGTGGGGGGGCCTTTAATGTGAGTGTCAATGCTGCATTGTGGCTGTTACAGACTGTAAGTAGAGGCGCATGATTTACATTTCATTGAAGCTTCGCTCGAGGATCTCTTTGAAGCACAATTACCAGTTTAATCTTTTAGACAACACAATCCTACCATCATTTGAATGAGACAGTACATTCAGTTCACAGCCCTTTTCACGTTTATTAAACTGATGCAAACCCGTTCGCAAAAAATATGTATAAAACAAAAATAGACTGTCCTCTATCTGAGTTTAGGGGAAAAAAGTCTACAACATCTGTTTGTTCATGCAGCAGTAATTCTTGCTGAGATTCGGGAACAATGCTTCGCATCTGATTTCCATGCTGGTACAAAGCAGACTCGCTCTGCGGAGCTTGTACTGCAGTGAGACATGCTTCTCAGGGAATCCCACTTTGGAGACCAACTTTATGAGCACGACACTCAGCCGCTCTGGCATCAGAGCAGAAACACAGGACCATGCGCAATTCTATGAAATCACTTTATTCTCAGTGTGTGGTGATTCCATTTTAAGGGAGAGTGGTACAGTGTTAAATCAGTCTAAAATGGGCATGCATTGGGGGCTAACAGGTAAAGCGATTAGGAGCACAGGAGACACACAGAAGTATCTTTAACAACCTTGTCTACAGTGCACACCATATGCATGCATACAATTTGCCAACGAGAATGAGAGAAACAGAAGAAAAGGAGAGAGGGAGAAGAGATGAGGAAGAGTTTTCTTTTTCCACAGTTACAAAAGAATGCACAAAAAGAGCAACAGAGATTTTTTTTCTCTCAAAAATACAACACCAAAAAGACAGGAACAGGAAGAAGTCACAGACATAAAAACCACAGCAAAAATCGTTAATCTTGTATCAGCACAAAGGACACAGATAAGGACAATGCAGAGAAACAACACACATTTACATTGAAGTCACAAGAATGAAACAGCTCTTAATATTCTGTCAGGCAGTTTTTTAATGCTGTGAACATCTGAATGAAAAGGACAAGCTGAAAGGTGAGGACTAAAATCTTGCAAAGTGTGTGTGTGTGTGTGTGCCTTGAGCAGCAAATATCTGTTGGTTTGGAAACTGTCACAACGCCATTTGGGTCACAAATTATTGGAGAGGGATATGAGAACGGTGTAATCAGAACCATACTGTTTGAATGCAAAAGCAAAAAAAAATTGTTACGTTCTGGACAGTAGCTTCGTAACTCTCTGCATAAGTATGGCGACAAACACAATATACAAACTTTAGACATGAAATAACACAAGGACTCAATGTAAAATTATAATCCATGATAATGTGGTAATGGAAAAAGGACTTGAAAAGAAATAATTCCATATTAAAACATTCTGTCACAAACAAGTCCACTCTTTGGTTTAAGAAAACATAGTCGTGGAGGAGATGAGCAGTGCTGGATGGAGCTTTTTGGGCAGTGTTCCCACTTTATGTTAATAATTATCTCACAGGACACAACATGTGGTCAACAACACAGACTGAAGCTGAAGGCAGTTTATATACATATTAATATAACATATCATAAGTGTTGTGCGCTAGTCCTCAGTCTATTATGTAACACTAATTCCTTGTTTAATGGAGGATTGGATGGATTTTTTTCTACTGCCATTATTTCAAACAACAGCATAACTAGCCACTAGTTTGTTTAAATGGACTCTAGATGATTAGCACAGTAAATCCTATATATTTGTTGCTCTCAGTAGTACATGGCAGGACACATAGCTGTAGAGATTACTATGTAGGCTTCACTACTATGTGATTTCTAATATTGGAGCCACAGCATAGAATTAGAAGAATTTAGATTGGATTATAATGTCTAATCTAAATGCATCTATGCTTCAAACTGCTTAGAAATAAATAAATAAAAAATCTGGGAAATCAACCAAGGCCAGATGGAATGTTTGGAATATTTGGAATGTTTGAAGCACTCCAGTGGCAGCTGATAGCTAACTACATTTCTCGAAATGTCACGCACTACACATTTTCATTCGACAAAATTTCAACCGTGTGCGACTGATGATTTCACCTGAATATATAATAGTAAATATTTGTGATTTATTGTAATACAAATTTCATCTGTATTAACTGAACTGTAAGCATGATTCCATGTTATACAAAGCCGCTAAACTGTTTTTTTTTTTAAAGATTCAAAGAAAGCAACACAAAATGTCTATCGATATCGGCATATCCTTGATATCTGATCTCTCATCAACAAAGAATGTAGACCAACTTGTTTCCTCCTAATTCATTAATACAAATACATCACCACAACAACATAGACTGACTGACAACACTTAATTAAATAAAGGAGCCAAGAATCTTAAAAACACAGGCCGAGGCATCATTGAAACTCACGGCTCAGAAAACCAAACCCAGCTTTAAACCCACGCTGAAACTCACACTGACAAAAAAAAGAGAAAAGAAATTCTCCGCTCTCTACTTTCTTCTGCAAGACACTTTTTTCGCTAGACATGTCTCAAGTCTTTAGTTTGACTGAAACTAGTAAGACAACACAGCATCTGTACACTAACATTCTTGAATTAATTATTAAGCTTGAAATACACAATGGTGAAGATTGTCTGTTATTGCTGATCTGGGACAAGGTTCCCATAATTAACCAACGGACACATCTTCATTCAAAAAACAAATATTGCACTGTTGTCACTGTCTGCTCACTTAAAGTGTACGCACAACTGAGTTGTGGGTAGAAACAATTATGTAAACACTGAATTACTATATTCATTATTGTACAGAGATGACAATGAAGATTAAATATATGGATTTATATATATATATATATATATATATATATATATATATATATATATATATATATATATATATATATATATATCTTGAGCCCTATTGGTCCAATTGTAGTAGTACGCGCACAATGTTGCCCTTCGATTTACAGTAGGAGCTAAGCTAAGCTATTTTGATTTAATATAGCACCTAGCTCTATGCTTTCACTAATTGTGACTACATTAACATGCCTGAATCCACATCAACACACTTTTAGAGAGTTGTGGTACAATGAGTTAACACACAAGAAATGTACTTTCGTTTCTAAAGGAAGAGCTTTATATGTATATACGCTAGTATGTATGAGTCAACAAAATCAAAAAAACAGAGTTATTGCCTTAAATATCAATGTATTTCATCTAAAAAGTCAAATGAAGTGGTATACAGTGCATTCACAAAATCTTCATGCTTAAAAAAAATAATAAAAACGATGATTCCTCCCCCTTACTTATTTCCATTTCCCAGGACTTCCAGTCATTTACTACAATTTAAAATAATTACATTATGATAAATGGTATCGTGGTGCTTTACATACAATTATACTCCTCTACCACATGAATTTAACAATAATATCTTTAACAGAACAGCAAACTTTAATCAAAAATACGATATGGTTTGGAGGACTTTCTCCAAGTTAGAATTATGGCTTTTACTCTTAGTAATTGTGTATATATATATATTGATATATTCTGGTATTCATATATAGTCTTTTTTATAAGCTATTTACAAACAAAATGTGTGGTGCTTGTGTAATTAACGTTGTCATTCCATCGTCTGGACTCTGCCATTAAATGTGTCTTTAATTTGAAAAGGAACATATATTTGCAATTTTAGTGCACAATTCTAGGCATTATTTCTGGATCTAACACTCCAAATTAAAGACTTCAATGATGGCATGTTCATCGAGTCCAATGAGTTTGGAACTAATGAGTGAGTAAGGGATTAAGGGGTTGTGGGGGTGGATGTTATGGCGTTAATGACAGGTTTAATAACAACACTTTTATGACTGTGTTACTTCTTATTGAACATGTCTGCAAGAGGACCTGGGAGGAACTTCATGACTGTGTCAACAATACTTTCTTCTTCGTCCTCGTCGTCACCGCAGCCAGTGGGCACGGCTTTCTTCGGGCGAGTGAGACTGCCTTCAGACGCCTGCTCCATGGCAGCCTGAGCCTCAGCCTCCTTCTCCTCCTTCTTCTTAATACCATACTAAAGATACAAGAGACAACAATTAGAACAATTAGACCTGTCTAAGTTCATTTCTGCCTTTGAAATGTAATATGGCTTCTCAAATTGTTTGCAGTCAGGGGTCCCTTTAACTCTAAAATAATTTAGTAAACAGATTTATTTTCTGAACTATTTTCTTATTTTCATCCATTTATTCAGTTATTCAATTTTTTCTTTATATCGTCTATATTATTTAAGTGTATACAATATTTTTTAGGACCATAGTGTTTTTTTTATTTCTGACATTCCACCAACTGTACAAATTACTTCCAAGTTATCAAGTCATTATTTATGCTTCTTGTTTTTAAATTGTTGAAGTTTGTATAAAACCCATTTGATTAAAGTTACAATTTTAACCAATAATGTATCTATACTAATAATACTAATGTGTGTAAGTTAATAATGAAATCAATAGATAAATAAAAAAACCAACACGCAGACACTCTGGCTTTCTTTCACAGACCACTGATGACCCCGGAACCCTCCTTGAGAACTACTGGCTTATAGAACTGTATAACTTGGTGATTGCTTGTCTATAACTAAACGCATGACTTCATGCATATAACTGTAAGCCCTTGACTTGAAGCCAGTGACTCAAAGCCCATGACCGAAGAGTGCAACTGTATGTCCATGACTATAAGCTCATGATGTTGGCAGACTGCCACTTGGCAAATCTGCCCAATTCCTTCACTCTGACAATTAGCTTAGTGCTTCACAGAAATACATTTACATTACATGCATTTGTTCATTTAAAATAAATGTTCTGATTAAAATGCTGTGCCAAGTCCTGGCAGGGAAGACCACTTCATTATACATGTGTTTTAGATGACAAATGGCCCACTCTGTCTCCAAAGCGTCAGTGGCTCAAAATTAAACCTTATATATTTTGGCTTTTTTTTAGGTTTTAATGTTTCTTTTTTACTATTTAAAAGATATAGATTTTTTCAAAATGAATACTATGACAGTTGTGATAAACATTAGATAATTCATTTATTTTGTTTCTTTTGAGACAGTGTAATAAATAGATCTGGTTTTTATTCTGCCTACATATAGCACATAAACATGGATTGTAAGGCAAGGGATGTGGTTAAATCTGTATATTTTTATTTAGTTATTTAGAATGCAGAGTATTTGGAGTCATATGACGGTCCTTTGACGCATTAAACATATATAATAACACACACTGTTCCTGTGTCTCCTCTTAAATCCTCCTACAATTTAATGATATTTTATCTGTTCAGTAGACTAATAACTGTTTTACCATTAATATCATACATGGATGAGCCTTGGCTTTTAAGCTCTTGAGAGTTACATTAAAGCACATTCCTGCAAAACCCTAAAGTTCAACACATTGGATCTTCTTTAGTATTTCAGTCACATCTTCAGAAAATGTCGGAATACAGTCAGAATCCTTGTGATAAATTAGACCCTTGGGGCGAGCCAAAGAAATGCCTTCCTTTATGCTCTAGATGCACACTACGAGGCTTTGCATATAAATTTTATCTGTTCTAATCAAACTCCGTTAGCTCACAGTTGGAAATAATTTACCATTTCATGCTTCCATGCACATAGTCCATTAGCTCCAAAAACCAACATAACCTAACAAAATCCTCACCATTTAACAACTGCTACTTAGTAATTCTAACAGACGATACACACAGCATTGGGCCAACAAACATTTCAAAGCCTGTTATCGATTTTACACATAG
Organism: Tachysurus vachellii; assembly: GCF_030014155.1. Classification (NCBI taxonomy): domain Eukaryota; kingdom Metazoa; phylum Chordata; class Actinopteri; order Siluriformes; family Bagridae; genus Tachysurus; species Tachysurus vachellii. The sequence goes on from NC_083473.1 coordinate 10,411,403, forward strand.
ACTACCTGCAACAAGCAATGAAACAGTCACCACATTGGAAAGTGTGTTAATGGGAAGTGAGAAGCCTTGTGTAAAAAGGACACATCTATTCAAAGTAGGGAATCTCACTGTTGGCACACAGTGGGATTCCTATTTAGCATTATAAAAATTGTCTTTTCTTTTTTTAATCTTCTATGGCTTACTGGTCTTACTCTTTTTTCTCTGTTATTTTATTTTTCCAAAATTTACAGTTGTTTATTGAGTGGCATAAATCACTTATTACCATTTACCAAAGTATGCTATATGGTTCTTTCTTATACAGTTGGAAGCACACAATTGTATAGAATGTCTTTGTATGCTGTAGAGAACCTGAACCCGTTCCAGCATGACCCTGTACCAAGCATGCTCCATGAAGACATGTTTTCCAAAGTTTTTATGGAATAACTGACATGTACTGCACAGAGCCCTGACCTCAACCCCACTGAACACCTTTAGGATGAACTGGAACACTGACTGCACACCAAGTCTCCTCACCTGACATCACTGTCTAAGCTCAATAATTTGCTTGTGGCTGAATGATAAAAGACTCACAGCCAAAATGTAATGAAAAGTCTTCACAGAAGAGTTATTATGATAGGGAGACATTAGGGAGTCTAATGATTAGAAGTCCACAAAGAAAACCTGTCTTACTTACTTAATATTATACTTGAGCATACTTCATTATACTTCTAAAAAGCAATTTCATTTATATGAGTGTGTTAGTTTATTGTGAATCTAGCCCAAAAATCCAGTAAATGACAATAATCCTAACAAAATAAGATTAATTATAAGATTTTTTAAATTACAGAAATATTGTTACTAATACTAAATGTGCTATCAATGGTGTCATGAGTTGTGTATATGTGTAATTACCTGCATGTGAAAATTATGTCTAGTTATTCTGTATAATTAATGTTCTGCATTTATTATCTTTCTCAGGTACTATTAATGCATCTAAAGAACATTTATATGTCCATGTAATCCATGTTAATACAATAAAATAAATGATTTGATGATAGTTGACATGATGACATAATCTATGTGCAAAATGGCAATAAATTAACATAGATTTTTCAAATTGGTTAAATAAAGTACAGTGAACTTTAAATCCTTCATGTAATGAGTGAACAGATGAGAGCCTGTTTCTGTGTCCATCTCTGAACCAGTACTGTGAAAAACAAATCTGTGTGGCAGTTTTACAGCAGAGGTTAAGGATACTCGGTCTGTTTGTGTAAAGCAAAATGCACAGCAAGGCTAAGCTGTCACTTTTCCCCTCCTCTGGATCAACACAAGCATCCCATTGTCCTTTCTACCTGATACACAGACTACCACTCGGCAAATATTTGTCTGCTTATCTCAGCACACACCTCTTTTTAGCAACACAAGCATATCTGTACTGTATGTATGAGTAATAATATGGTGGTAACCTTGAGACTATCATATAAGATTTATAAATGCACTATAATATATTGCGTGACCCCAGAAGAATTTAATTATCTCAGCTATAGCCTTAAATGAGCCTTACATTATTATATTATGTATAAATTGCTATATTATTATTATCAGATATTTTCTAAACAGATAATACATTTGTAAGAAGTTATCTTACCTTATCCCTGATACCCTGTCGAAGTGATTCTCTCTCTGCCTCCATTTTTGCATATTTAGCCTTTCTCTCTTCCTCTTGCTGTCGGAGAGCCTCTTGTCTTTCCTCTTCCTTCTTCTCGGCATCAGGGTCTTTCTCTTCCTTTTCTCCTAGCATTTTGCCCATGTCTTTGGTCGCCCCTAACAAAAGAGAAAAAGAAAACCAGACGAATCAAAGGACTTCAGATGACTAGATATCACGATGCAATACATCACCCTGTGAATTCTCTTTAACACGATCAGGATGGGGAAAAAAGAAAATAAATGAGCTTTCTCACTTATTCTGTTTCTTTTATATCCCCCCACTGTGTCTGCTGCTGTCTGTTTCAATGCAGCGGTGGGACAGAAGGGACAATGGGTCAGAACAGTACAACATTAACACAGTGAGAGAGATGGCAGGATGTGGACCAGCAGATAATAAGTTCTGATTATCTCAACTATCCATTCATCACAGACGCAGCCAGAGCTTTTTAATGTCCCTGAATGTGCACATTAGCAGCGGCTGTATGTGTTTCAGTCTAGTTCTCTACTGTTGCTTGGACTGCATTAGTGGAACGTCCGGTCTTGTCTGACTGCTGACTGTCTGCACCAAAACGCCTGCCACAGTCAGTTCTAGACTCAAAGATGTATATTGTACATGACAGAAAATTTCTGGATAAATGGAAGCTGTACTTTTCATCTAACACAGAGCACAATCGATTTACTTGATGTTTAATGTGTAGTATAGTACGGCACACAGCATAAACCTTTTGAATGCAATTTGCTACTAATGTGCAACTTAATATGATAAATCAAAACAAGGTCAAAACAACTTTCCACAATTTCTCCCTTCTGTGTCCATAAATGATAATGGAATCTGATCAGTGTGGCAGGAATGGATTAAGAGGAAGTACACGCCTTTTGTATTAAAAAAGCATCTTCATTTTGCATAAGTATTAAAATGGCTGAGATTTTATGAGACGATATGAGGAGGAAACCTTGAGAGAAACCAGACTCTAAAGTGAACCTATCCTCATCTGGAGAGTGTGACTATACAACTGTGCATAGTCAAGAGGAGTTCTATAACCAGGAGCTTTAGCGCAACCTATAAATCAGCATAATTTCTGAATTCGTTATAGATTCAACACTAATTCCTTCCAGCCTGCGTAACAGTAAGGACACAATAATAGTACTTGGGTCATGTCTAACTGCATTTAACTGTAAATTTGTGTGTTTAGAACATTCCTCTGTTCTGCAGTAATCTTGTTTGAGTAAATTGAAATGACTTTTTCTTCACCTGACATAGTCAGTAACCTTGAGTGGTGCTTCACTTTACATCATATGTTAGCTTTTAGATATCTATGGATTTTCATATTTGAGGTATACACTGGAAAATATGCAAGATATCCTTGAAGTTTTGCTTGTCAAAGCAAGCAAAGTAATCTTTTCTCTGGAGGAAGTGGTGAGGACCACTTCTACTTTATTTTAACTGAAACCCCTAAAAAAAAGATCAAGCTAGAGTGTTTCAACAAGCAATTCAATTCAACTCAATTTAATTCAATTTGTATAGCTTTTTTTTTTTAAATATACATTGTCACAAAGCAGGATTTCGATCTCTTATGAGCAAGCCAGAGACAGAAACATTGGCAAGGGAAATACGTACTCCCTGAGACAACACAAGGAAGCGAAATCGAGTCTCTAAAAAAGGAACCCATCTTCTTCTGGGCGACATCGAACCGTGGGACAATAAATCATTAGAGTATACAGTTGCAGCAAACATGTCAGATCTGATCAATGTAGATTTATTCAGGAAACTCGTATCAAACTGCAAGTACTCCGATAGAGACAGGACATATCATTGCATTTTTATATAATATAATATAATATAATATAATATAATATAATATAATATAATATAATATAATATAATAGCTCCGTTTTAATGAGGGATTTCTGTGACGTATCATAAACACTGTCATTTTCTGGCACTGTATTAAACAACTTGTGAAACAACTTTAGATGATGTAGGTTTTACACAATTACAAAGCTATTACTGTGTTTCATATAGCACACTTGTGCCTTTATTAGTCTGATCGATACCTGGACAAGAGACACCACTACTCTATTAGAAATGATTTTTTTTTTTTACAAACACAGAAACCTCTTTCACATTCCACAACCTTGTTCCCTTTACCAGTTTAAAATGGATTTAAAGTCTTTATATCGTAGAGAGGTTGAATCTAATTGGTCAGAATGTCTTTGAAAGATTTTCTATAACAGCACGGTTCTGATGTGCTTTTCCTAATACTTTGTTGTTTTTATTGTAACAATGCACAGGGATTTGTATGTTTGTAAATGTTGATATGGTGAAGTTTTCTGTAAGTAGATATATATTTAGCATATATTATATATTTTTATGAGTCTCCTGTGTCAGCGCTTTTTATCGGTCAGCGGTAGTGCTGTAACTATAAATTATAAGAGTACAGACATGGGAAAGACTTTAGGACAAAGGTCTTAGTGGTTTTTAGTAACATGACAAGCTGTGTGTTTTTTTAAATTATTTACCCCAGGAGTAAAAATACAGGATTGTGATTAAATAAATAATCTGTTGAACAATAGGAACTGTTTCATGGATGATCAAAAACATTAAGTATAACTAAATGGATCAAATGTATGTCATTCTTTAATTAATTTGGAAATTGATATGCTGTAAGTGGTACCTTTGAGACATAGGGTATTGAGAAATATATTTATATGGATTAAAATATTGTGCTTTATAAGATAAAGGCAGCTTGTGCTGATAACTCGAGGGCCATAGTGAATATGAGTAAATTTACAAAAGAGAGAAATATAGGTACATATTTCATATTCTGTTGGTAATTGGAGCAGTTGGGCGAAAATCGAAACATCCTCACATCCTGAGTGACACTGTATTGGGTTGTGTTCTTACAGAAAGTGAATTCATTTTTGCCCTGAATATCATCCTGAATGCCGTTAGCAACCTCTGGGTCTGATATTCATCGGCATTTATTCCCTGTGGTCAACATTTTGCCTAGGGAGAGTCAACACATTAAGTGTTCCTTGGATAATCTTGCATCACAGACATTTTGCTAGAATATATGATATTAGAATAATGCAGTCAAACCATTTCGGTGTCCTGTATTTATAGACCTACTGGTGGATTAGTCCATTAAATTCCGAGGTTAGTGTTCAGTTATTCAAGTGGTGCTACTATGAATTATGCAGTAACTATATAGTAATAAAATTAATTGCAAAGATGGGAACTCCTGGGAGTAAATGATACAGAGCTACAAAAAAATACCAAAATATTTATTCAGGGTTATACAAAGAAAAGAAAAGACAAGTAGTTCCTGTTTTGCTAAAAAAAAAAAAAAAAAATACATTATTTTTGCTCTTGCCAGCATTTGTCAAACAAGCAAACAATTTTGATTTGGTTAATGAGAAACTCCCTTCACACACATAAAAGTATGTACGTTTCTTCACCAATCTGTGTGTGTGGGTGTGTATGTGTTTGCCGTTCCCAATACATCTCTGCACTTTCTTGCATTACTGATGAGTACATTAACACTGCAGATTTCTCCGGTCTGAGCTCCTACGTGTTTCATTATCTGTTTTTAATTAAGGCTGTTTTCTCCTGCATTGCTATCTCTCCACCGTGCAGCGCTGCTAATCTGAGCTCTTAAGGCTAATTAGCTCAAGTGATCGTGACAGAGTTGCCATGCCGCCAAGTGAGACAGCTGTGTCCCAGAAGCCTTTGCGCCATTGCAGTGGAGATCTGTGCTGCCAACTGTGCAGGAACTCAGCAAGTGGTTCAGCCAGGCACAGTAAGATCACCCTGTGATCTGTTTATAGCAAGCCGGTGGCTGGCTTGAACCTAAAAAGCCTGGGACTGCTTTGTTAACCGTACTGCGGTTAATATTGAGGGGAGTTTTTTTTCTTTTGGTTTTTAAATGTGTTCACAGAAATTAATTTGTGTGGATAGATTTGAAAGAGTTGATAGTAAAAGATTTGAAAGAGTTGAAAATTACTGATAGTAATTTTGTTGAATTATTGATAAGAAATAGAGAAAAACATCTTCCAAAATCCTAGTTATGCTGAACATGTGACAGGCAAAAAAATACTGCATCATAAAAACAATAAGAACGTTTTAATATGCAAATGCAGGATATTTATCATTTCTGCATGTTCATAGAATCGAGAAAACTACAGATGCTTTGTAAATTATATTTCATCAGTGTCAGAGTGTATAGCAGGACTTGGTAATATAGCTGAATTTTAATGCAATTAAATGTGTTTATCATATCATTACTGCCACTAACCATGTAATGTAAAACTTGTGAAACTATAAAAACTGCAGATGCTGTATGTTTTATGCAATTACAGAATTATTACTATGACTTATGCAGTAATGCCTGTATACAGACGATGCAATATTATATACACACACACACACACAAACACACACACACACACACACACACACACACACACACACAAATCCAGGGTGTCCCCTGCCTTGTGCTACAGGTTCTTATGTAACCATGTGTAGGATACACAGTACAAAAAATGGATGGTTGGATATAATAATTGCAAACAGACAAAAAACAAATAAATAAAAGATTTGTTTGTCTAGTATGACAGGAAAATTACTATGATTGAAATACTGTTCTATATAAGATAAAGGCTTGATAACTTTATTCTGGATCAATATTCTAAAGCCCCCGGGCCATATTTTATGCAAAAGGTGCTTCTTGGGTATAGTATTGATATCTTTTTATATGGAACCACCACACTGTCATTAATTCATTCATCCTAAATAACCACTTTGTCCCGATCAGAACTACAGTTGATCTGAAAACTACTTCTATAATACAAGTTCTATTGTTTCTATAGTAACAACATGCTTAAGGATTTGCATGGTGGACACTCTTCAGTTTCAGCACTTATATAACTGTCAGGGCACGGGTGCCTCCACGGAGCAGAATCAGAACCAAATGCAGGGATAAAAAAGTGGGTTCATTAAGTAAAACAACAAAATTACAAACACATGGAAAACAATAAAGAAAAGATTAGGCAACTAAAGTCACAAAACAAAAACAGAAACCAGGAGACACAATAAGGACTCAGAAAACAACAAGCACAAGGTATACAGTATATAGGGAGGACAATCAGTGAGACAGACACAAGGAACAGGAGTGCAGAGGCAGGAATGGATTAAGGCTCTGGGCAGGGCAAACACACATGAGCAATAAACAAAAACAAAGACATATGGCACAAGACATAAACATACCGCTACTGGAACACTCCTTACTGCACAGGCAGGAAAGCCATCCATGACACTATCAAACTGAAGTGGAGCTGTAACTTTAGATTTTCAAGACAGTGGACATCTTGATAAACATGGCAAGCTATTTTTTTTATTATTATTATTTTCTAGAGAAGAAAAATAAAGGCTGCTAAGAGAATGACAGCATTAAACATAATAAATATGTGTATAAATGTGTTTATGATATTATTTCATTAATAGGAAATTTGAAACTGATTTGTTGAAAGTGGAATAAAACACTTTGGGACATGCTAATATAGTGCAGTGGTGGCTCAAGAAGTTAAGAGTTGAGGATCGGGATTCAAGCACCAGAACTGTCAAGCAGCCACTGTTGGGTTCTACATGCATGTTGCATGCTCTCTGCTCTAGGGGTTCTCTATCATGGCTGACCCTGTGCTCTGACCCCAACATCCAAAGTATTTCACCGCTATAATGTGACAAATAAATGCTTCTTATTGGAAAATAATCAACTTTGGGGTGGTAGCTATAACTCTGCTTCATGACTGGCTGCAGCACATCAAACAACAGATTATTTTTCTGTAACTCCATTGGGTATGATTTTGTACACAGCAAACTATAAAACCTGGGCTGAAGCTTCAGTTAGTAGAAAGCTTTCTCTATGCTCAATCTAGGTAACAACTATGGAGCAGCATTTCTATTGTCAAACTTCAAGGGTGTTCTCTACAATCTGACACTGCTCTGTCATTCAAGATTCTAAAACAGGTAGAAGAGAGGATGTGATGCTCCATTTTGAAAAAGCTCTGACCGTGACTTAAAATGGCCTGCATTATGCAAAAATCTGCAGTGTATGTGTGACAGTGTGAGAGAGGATGAAAGTGATGGAACTGGTATGCTCAATGGCTTGCATGTCCTTGAGCCTTTGTGTGTGTGTGTGTGTGTGTGTGTGTGTGTGTGTGTGTGTGTGTGTGTGCCCTCCCAGTGTGAGAGTGTGGGTGGAGGAGAACAAGCTGTGCCACTCTGTGTGAGCATGTGTGAGAGAGAAAGAAAAAAGTGTGCAAGAAATGTATGCATTGGTGAACACTTCTTTGCTTGCGAATGTGTGCATGCATTCCAAGAATATGTGTCTGCAGGACTGCTTGTATGTGTGTTTGCACGTGTGTGTGTTTGCACATGTGTATGTGTGAGGGAAGGTCATGGCCATGCACTGAAGGACACTGAAAGGCGCAGTGGAATCCCTGTGGAGCTGAGACATGCATGTGGAGCTGCGGGAGAAGCTCAAGGACTCTGTGTTCTATCTCTTCCATCTGTCATTTAGTGACACCTGCTCTAGGAGCAAAGCCCAGCGCCCCACCTTGCCTCCCACCGAGACATCAACTTCCCTCTCTGTAGAAAATAAACCACACAGAAACCTACAGCCTTCAGCACGCCCTTGTTTTAGATACTGTACAAACAGAAGTGAGTTGACCTTTCTACTTGCGCTATTACATCATCGTTATAAATCTTTTGGAACTTTTAAGACGCATTAAAAATGATCAGACAGCTCACAGCTTTTCTTAAGACCTAATTTGGAGGAAATTACTTAAAATAATGTCCATCTTTTTAGGTTTTTACCATGTTGACCCCATCCAGTATACTTCATTTAGTTATTGCTAATTTCTTTTTAGTTCTTCTCCTATCTAGTCCTCTAGGAGTAGGAGTGCAGACCTACATGAAGCGATCACAGCAAAGGTGGACACCTGTTCTTGAAGGATAGCCCTTGCCATTCTAGGTACGTGTAAGTATAGATTAATATATCTAATACAGTGTATCTTTAACACTGCCTAGTGTCGATCAATAGCTGATAGCCTTAACTAATCTTACCATATACCAGATACTTATAGTGTCAAGTACAGTAAAGTATCTTGAAAGGTGAAAGGTTCAAATGAAAGGTGTGCCTACTTCCTGTTTCATGGATGTCCCCAAGATGTTATTTTGTTGGGTTCAAGTCTAAAGGATGTCCTTTCCAACACCCACAGTACAAGCCAAGAATATCATCTTACTGCTCTAGAAATATGACCAATAAGTACAAGTGCAGAATGTCCTTTCATTGTCAGATGGTAAGATGGTGTCATAACTGTAGTCAATTCAAATATAGAAACTGTAACAATAGAGCATTTCTAGCACTTTTAGCAAAGTAAACATTTAGCTCCTTGTTAGCTAGTTTTGCTGTATGTCCTAGATTGTTGTTGAGGCAAGAGAAACTTTGGTGCTATGAGAAGGAGAACTTATTGTTACCTGCCTTCTGCTGACCATGGTCTGTTTTATGTGATAGCCAAATGTTAAAAAACACCCTTTTAGAGCCTGTTAGGGATCTGTCCAGTGAGGCATAGTGAGAGAGCTGACCAGCAGAAAGTGCCTTAATAAGTGTTTTATATGAACACAGAGACTAGACTACAAGAAGCTTTCTTACTAAATCTCTCTAGAGGAAATGGGATAAAATGGCACAAGATACGTCATGGAAGATTTCATTGCTATTATCATCCCCAGCCTGCACACAGAGTGCAGTAATATGGAAGTGATGGCAGGGCCTGGAATTATTACATCTCTGATGGTGTGTATCATTTAACTTCCTGCTACTGTATCTAGCAGACAGGGATGCAAGGTGGTCATTTAAGTAACTACAGAATTTCCTATAAGTAATAAAGCACATATTATTATCTACAATGTATGACTTTGAACTTTTGGATATGATTTAACATTCATTCACAAAATTAAGAAAAGTTGTGACTTTAGTAAAAGAAGGGGGTCAATTTTATGCAAATAAAGATACAGTAGAAATAGTGAGTCAACTAGTGAGCTGAACTATGTGGATGCAAATACGCTCAACATAAACAATTTAAAATAAAATTCAAAATTTAATTTACTAAAGTATAATCGGGAATACGGAAGTTTATTAATGTTAATCACTTAATAAAATCCAACCACAGATGAAGAAAAGAAAAGAGACTGTGTTTTGTTTGAATCTAAATATTTTGTACTTGGTACCTAAATATTTTTCCTCTTTTGGATAACGGTGAATATTGAATATTGAATTGTAAAGAGTGCTGTACTTCTTTCTCTTGAATTTGCAAGCACTAAAGCTCCTGAACCAGTAGACATTATTGTAAGTAATCAGTCACACCACACTAGGCAAGTCAATTTCATTACTCCTACTCATTGCATGATCCTTTTTTTAAGCCATGTTTTATGCCTTCTGTCGGTTCCTGGCTTTAGAGATAAGGATGCACGAAAGCCATGTGTGCATAAAGTGATACAGTTACGCCTAGGACAGGATGGTACACTTGGTTGGGTACCAAAGATCGTGCAACACTTACAGCCCATTTACAGCTCATATGTCACTGGGCATGTGGGAAGATGACAACAAGGTTGAAACTACCTGTGGTTAAGAAATATTTCATGTAAATACAGAATTAAAGCAAATTCAGAATCCTGTCATTCAGGCCCCCTGATTGCCCTTTACTTCACTAGTGAAATATTTTGAGCAAGCGATGGAGATGAAAGAGAATGATAGAGGAGTTACTGAGGGGCCTGGCAGGTGGAGCCCATTTTAGATTCAGCTGAAATATTCACATATGCTGCGTCGGTCTAGGTGAGGACACACTGATCATTAGCGCGCAGTACAAATTCACATGTTCTGCCCAAAAGTGTTCAGCTCACTGGGTAAAACCTTTAAAATAATGTATATCATTTATCTCTAGCGATATCTAAAGTATCTTATTCTCTCTTTCAAAAGGATCTCAGATTATCATTTGGACCTACTGTACCTTATTTCAATGCTCCAGCACAAAACAGCATTTGAGTCAACTAACGCTAATAATGGCAGGTGAAAGAAGAAAAGAGAAAAACTGAGAATGATTCATGCAAAATAGAGTACACAGGGCTTAAAGAGCAGCTATAATAGAGAAGTGTAACACAAAAAAGTGTATGCAATGACAAGAAAAAATTCACAGCAGTCTTGCAATCTTTTATACCATAGCTTGTCAACTTGTGGGTTCGAGTCTCAGGCCGGCAATACCACGACTGAGGTGCCCTTGAGCAAGGCACCGAACCCCCCAACTGCTCCCCGGGTGCCGCAGCATAAATGGCTGCCCACTGCTCCAGGTGTGTGTTCACGGTGTGTGTGTGTTCACTGCTGTGTGTGTGCACTTTGGATGGGTTAAACGCAGAGAACAAATTCTGAGTATGGGTCACCATACTTAGCCTCACGTGACGTCACGTCACAACTGACTTCGGCAGACCCAACTAATGGAGATTTCAGCAAGGCATAGGCATGGGCTTTTTTTACAGACAAATTTATGGTTTCTTATAATCTTTTAGACTACATTCAAGATAATTACCTTGCAAATATATTTTTTGCACAGAAGGTTCCTCAGCTTTGAAAGACATTTATTTAACAAATAAAAATAACAGCAACATTTCCAAGCCACAAACAGCATCACAGACTGCCGTCTTTCCAGAAAACTGTCAAATACTGTACAAATAGTATTAAAGACAATTTAATAAAATACTAATTCACGAAAATTTACTGAAATACATTTTGCTAAAATGTTGCTAAAATATTCATTCATTCATTGATCTTCTACCGCTTATCCGAACTACCTCGGGTCACGGGGAGCCTGTGCCTATCTCAGGCGTCATCAGGCATCAAGGCAGGATTCACCCTGGACGGAGTGCCAACCCATCCCAGGGCACACATACACACTCATTCACTCACGCAATCACACACTAGGGACAATTTTCCAGAGATGCCAATCAACCTACCATGCATGTCTTTGGACCGGGGGGAGGAAACCAGAGTACCCGGAGGAAACCCCCGAGGCACGGGGAGAACATGCAAACTCCACACACACATGGTGGAGGCGGGAATCGAACCCCGACCCTGGAGGTGTGAGGCGAACGTGCTAACCACTAAGCCACCGTGCCCCCCTGTTGCTAAAATATATTTTAGTAAAAATTTGGACTTACTAATATATTAAGCATCATTTGATCTTTTCTAATGATAATAAACCTTATAGAGGGAATATAAAGAGATAAACCTTTTTCATTTGCATACTGTGCACATACCCCCTTGCCCCCTTGCCCCCTTGCCCTCTATCTGCAAAGTCAGATTGCTATGTGACAGGTGAATACATCACCTGTCACATAGCAATCTGACTTTGCAGGGGCCATCCCGATGGAACTGGCCTTTAATGGCCCTCTTTAACGGCTGCCTGCAAAGTTGATTTGACTTAAAAATGCTGATTAGCCATTAGGCTCCATTACAAATTACATAGTGCATGTTTGGATTGTCTGGTGCTGTAATTGTCGTTCTCTCTCACAATTAAACCACAACATTGTCTACTACGTTATTTGCATTCTACTAAATTGCCTTGATTATTTCATTCCTATTTTTCCATACTGTATATTCAATCAATTCTTTAAGATTTTATTCTAGATCTGATATTTACTTAAACCCTTTAATAACCTTTAGCTTGTTATAGTTATTTATTTATTCCAAAGCACATTGTTCAGTATCTACAATGTCATTTTCACAAATGAGGGGTTTAGATGTAGTGGGTTAAAAATCTCAACGCTCCTGAGAGATGCGACAGAAAAGTGTTTGGCCTATCATTTGGAGATCATGAGTTTGCATCCAGATTATGCTACATCCATCAATGGACATGAGCCCAAGAGAGCAAAATTGGCTATGAGCACAGAGGGGTGGTAAACCCCTATCACTCACAGTGACACTAGCCAATTATGGGCATCTGTGAGCTCATGCATGCATAAGGGGCTAGACTGAACTTTCTTATTACCATATAAACAGTAAAATGTGCAGTTACACTATACAAAGGAAGAAAATTTCACAGCTCCAGGTGTCATGCTATTACCATCATACTCATCTTGTACATTGCTAACCAGCCCAGATGAGTTTCTGATATAATCTGATATAACAGCTGTATTGCATTGTGGGACTCTGAGTCCAGTGTTTACTGCCTTTACTACTTCAACACTGAATTTCTCATTACTGTGAATTTTCCAGCATCACTGGAAAGAGTTTATTGAAAAAAAAAAGGCTCTTACACATTTGTTTTTAGAAGCTATCAATCTAACCCATGCTGAGATCACTGAGTTTTTTCCCCTCTTCTACAGTACCTGCGCAAGCAATGACATCAGAGCAGAACATATGAGAATGAACCATAAAAATAGAGCGCCAACAAAAAATTTACACCAGAATAACACACACATAACTACACACATAAGAAATATTTCAGTTTAAGCATGTTTAATGTGTTGCCAATTGGACTGCAACAAGACAGGTTTACTTTTGCTGACCTTTTGTTTTAGAAATTATATGTTAGTCTTTAGTTTATACCATTGATGAGGTTTTATTGCTGATTTTCGTTCTTAAACATGGTCATAGTGCAATCCACACTGTTTTATGCTGAAATGCTACATATTCTGAAGGTTGTACAGCTGTACAGTTTTTGATTGGCATTTGATAAAATTTTATTTTCCTCTTGACTGGACTGCTGTCAACTTGCACTGTTGCGTCTTTTCTCAGTGAAGAGTGTTGAAAGGTCAGACAGAATTTTGTATGTCCATTTGTTAAAGATTTTCTGAACGTATATTAGCATAGGGTTTGAGCACTGGCTAGATTGATTGATGTATAAATACGTTTTCTGTGGAAATATGTCTTTCGAATTCTTTCTGAATTCACAGGCAACTAGAAATGTTGCGTTGGTTGGATGTCGGTGGTCTACATGAATTATTTTATGAATTGTTGATACACATAAGAAGCCACAGAAACCAGAGTCATGACATTAGGGAATTAAATTCATATTAACTCAAACCAGAAATCAAAACAAGACATACATCCACATTCTTTCTCTTTGCCTGAAGTGATGCTTGTATTTTCTTTATTCCTCTTGTAACCTGAGACATTAGGCAGACTCGATTCTACAATATCTGTGACAACAGTGGCTCACCAGAGCGCAGTCTGTGACGTCTTCTCTTGAAAAATCACTCTTGTCGTCCTCCGTGTGACTCCCAGGAGTTGGCCATCAATCACACAGTCAATCTGATTCCACAGATAACTAACATCATTATTCAAATGGGGTTCACCCACATTCTCCTCACCCTCCACTCCAGTTTTGGAGAAATCTGTTTGGCTTCACTTAATCACACAATCTGTGAAAACCCATTTCAGGGCAATCCTATTCCCAGCATGAGGCTCCTGAGGGGTCAGAGCGACACTGCTGGGGATTTCCTGCATATCTTATTGGAATGCTATATTTAAATGCCTTCTCTCTAGTGGTTAAAATCCTGGATATTTTTTCCTAACCCATCCTTTTAAATGCATCTGTCACAGCCAGGCAGAGCTATCGCTGTTGGTGAGTGAAAAAAATCAACCACGACTTCAGAGAGATTTGTTCAGGCCAAGGACAGTGTGGTGCTCTTGAAGATTTATAAGTTCCCACACATAGCTAAGGAAGTTTGTTTGTTTGTTTGTTTATTCCAAATGCATGCCTACTTTGATCTCATTTAGTAACGAAGGGGAAAATCGATGCTGTTAGAAGATTCTAAAGACTCTAAGGTTTAAGAATACAAGTTAATTCCATGGTAAATCAGATCCTTGTTCTTCTTGCATCTCTTAGATATTTTTATTTTAATTACTTTTTCAGTTAGCCGTGTCACAATAAGGAATCATTACACACATTTCAGCACTGGCTCAATCTTGTTTAAGGCGAGACACCCAGCCTGACATTTAGAGGCATTTATCTTGGTGGAACCCTTATTGCACAGGTAACATCACATTTATAGTCTTTTTATTTGTAAACGGTTGACTTTATAAACTTCATAGCTCCACTGCTGATTCAGCCTGTTGGTCCAGTAATAATAGAACTTCCTTTAACATCCGCTTTGCAAAAATACTCCCAACCCTCTACTGAGGTGACTGAATACAAAAAGCACACTTCGAAATTGTCAGACTGAGCCATATAGTAATATAGTTGGACATTTCAAGGCTTTCAGACTGGAACACATTATTCTTTTTCTTTTTTTTACTACATTGAAACAAGTACATTTACATACAGATGTACGGAGGAATTTCTTAGATGCAAATACAGAGCACATTTTATTAAATAGATTGTGCCATTTCTGAATTCCAGTGTATGAATTTAGCTACTGAACCCTTTAAATGGCTGCAGTGAGATTAGCGACAGGCCTCATTGTGGAAATTACAACAGCTGGAACTGAGCCTAATTTGGCGGTCATGGTGAGTAGAGGCTTACACGCATCTATGATTTACAGTTGTGACACCAGTGAAGGGACACCGCACAGAAAGTGTTGATCAAAAATACTAAACATTAAAATCTCTCATCTTTCACTTATATTGCCAAGAATGATAAATAACAGTTATCAGTTTCAGCATTTTAACCTGTATTTATTACACAGCAAATGGAGGCTTATCAATTTCCAGAGTGACTCCAGGGTTGGAATGCACCACAGTTTGGTGTTTATCTAGCTTAGGCACTGCTCTTTCAGCAAAGTCTATCAACATCTGTGATCCAAATTGTACATGGCCCAAAGGATGCTTCCCAATACTCTAACTGATTACCTCTTTGCTTTCTAGATGCTCCATCTTAAAACCCATGACCTGAAAATTGACCAAAGTCTACCCACTATAAGAATGTATCAATTCTCTAAATTCTCTAAGGGAATCAAGGAGTAAACAGAAAGAAGCACTGGCTGAGCCCGAATTAACTGTGCCGAATTTCTGTGCTGCAATCTTTTTTGTTGTTATTGACACTTGCATGAGGTAAGCCTTCCAAAAACAGTCCAATAAAGTCATTTTTAAACATATTCCATTTGAGTTTGTCATCATGTGATGTGTATGCACATTTTGTGCCCAGTGACAGACAACACTGCTATGCAACGAGTTATTGATAAGTAATGTCACTAGGAGAGGGTGTCCAAGACCGCAACCATATACATATATCTGTCATACAATAAATACTAATTCTCATAAACTCATCTCCATACATATTTTATTAAAAACCAATAATTACTTTTCCAAATAATGAACCATTAAAAAATTGCAGAAGATGATGTACCATTGTTTTGTTTGCATTTTAAGATTTTGTGCTTAACCATTTAGCTTCTATAGAGTTATTGTTGCAACAAGTAGAAAATACAACAAGCACAAACAATCATGCTACTCCATGCTGGGAGAGGAGTAACAGACAACAGTTAATGACATGGATACTATATTGGACGAGTGTCCAAAGATCATGTTATATATCAAAAAATGTTGAATTATATCTTAGTGTCAAAGTGTGTAGGTACATACCTTGCAACAATTTTAGAAGTACTTTAGGATTATGGCATAGATAATGTTTGTACATTAGTAATGTGTGTGACCTTGTGTCCCAAGGCTGAGAAAAGTCTCTTTCTTTTTCCAATGACAAATCTGTTTGGAATAGTTTCAAGTCTTTTATGGAGTTTTGAGATACAGCTGGTCTGGAAATTTTGGTGAAACCTTTTCAACCCTATTTAACAATGTTTATGAAGAAAAGAATTATGAAAATAAAAAAATCCCCCTAAGGCTGTAACATATCATGATTTACAGTGTGATAGTCTTGACATAACAGCACTCTCAAGATGTCATGAGAAAAAACGTGTGACAAAGGATTTCATCAGCTAAGATTATAATAATAGCCTACTTCTATGAGAGGATCTAACCTTGTACTTAGACAATTAAAGACTCTATGTAGAATCCTACAAAAGAAGGCTTTTTATTTCAGAACCTCTTAACTATTTACAAAACCATTTACTATCCAATTGAATAAGTGAAAAATTAAAAAACTTAGTGTGGGGGTTTAGCTACTGTTACTCTTATGCTGTTTATGCTAGAAAACTTAGAAAAATGTCTATACTCTAACATTTTTAACATTTCTAATAATGGTAAACACTGGTTAGTTCAGACAGCAATCAAACTATTCTACATACAGAATCCACATACATTTAGATGCTTAGTTGGTTCCTCTTTTATCTTTCTAGGAGAACATTTAAACTTTTACAGTGTGTAGAACAGCTGTTACTAAGAGGGTTCTAAGTAGAACCTCTTTGGAAAGTTATACTTAATATAAAAAAGCACAATATTTGAATGTGTGACATTTATACCACTCCTTGCTCTTCTTCAGCTGGCACCATCTTAGAGAAAATGCAGATGTTAAAAAATATGTCAGAAATCCACTGACAGAGCTAGCAGTTATTATGATTTATTTGTAGTGCCTTGCTATTAAGTAAGGTTGAGAATTGAGGTTACCAACACATTTCTGAGCTGTTTGCTTGCTTTCTGTTTTGGAGGCCATAGGTAATATATATATATATATATATATATATTCTCTAAACTTATGCTTTGACTTGATCTGCCCTTGTTAAACTGTATTCATTATATCCTTTGAAACGATAAAGTTAACTAACATAATTAACCATTTATAATGAATCAGATTATAGAGATTCAACACAGAACATTGCACAGAACATGATCAAAACATTGGAAAAGGAGCATATTTTTAGATAAACATTGGGGTTTTGCATAAGTAAAGTGCAACATTTGGGAAAATTAAGTCATCAGAGGTTTGATCTGGTGTAATTGATCAAACCACTTGTACCAGTCTGTGATGCTGCATTAATATCAAATACATCTCACCCCGTAGCCTGGTTTCCTTTCTACACTGCTCATTGAGCCGTACATTCAACCATACTGCAGTTGTTCATGATATGTGTATCTGCACCACTCATAGCATGTACGATGCGGTATGTGTATAAATACTGCCTTTGCTCCATTCCATTGCATAAGCCATTACTAAAAACACATCTGACAGAAGCTACTCACTCGGAAAATTAACCTTTTATAGCCGAGAGGAAGGTGACGACTGGCTCAGAATCTCTAGGGGTTTCTAGGCTTTGTTCAAAAAGGTTCAGTGTGATTGCATAGGTGCCAGCTGTTGGCTTATCTTCCTGTCAGTCAGAGAATGAACATCATGCCTCAAACATGGCCATTAACTACAGAGATGGCTAGTGTAACTGGCATTTTGGGATAGGTAATGAGTACTATTTTAAAGGAATGCTGTGAAAAGAACAACAATGTAGTGAGACTTTTTGAAATCACACATTAAAATAAGAGGATTTGAAGTCATGCTTGAATCAAACACCTCAGCCTTATCACAAAGTGCTCAGTTCCAGAGATTGTACAACTTTGATTTCACTATGAACTTTTTAACTCGTGACACAACACACTATCTCCTTTAAGATCCTGCCTATGAAAGAGCAGATGCTAATTAATCAGCCTGATTGCATCCTCCTAGCATTTCTCCTCAATCGCAGTCATTAGTCATTAACGGTTCTAAGCACATACTATCCCAAATTAGTTCCTTCATGCTCCCTTCAAAACTCAGCGTTTCTCTTGTACTCTCATTAGCACAGCCCAGCATGACACCAATACGACTTGGAGTAGGGCCCCAGAATGACATAAGCATGTTATATGACTGGATCACATGATCCTGATTTTGAAATGTAATTTAGATTTTGAAATGTAATTTATTTAAAAAGTCTTTTCTATTCTTTGTTTATTCGTGCATGTTGACATGGTGAATTTTTTTTATGCTGCAACGGAATGAAGAATCCTTTGAAGAATTAATCATCTTGTAGGGGTTTATAAGTGCCATAAATACTAGGTGCAATCAACAACAATGTTCAGAATGTATGCATGTGTAACAAAAGCAATAACTTTCAAACATTTGATATACTATGTGAAAAGGGGGCAAAAAATATCGTAACCTCTAATGAACACTAAATTTCGCACCCTAGACTGACTCCTCCATGCTTGACAGAGTGCCTTAACCTTTGTTATTTTGTGTCTGTCGTTTCCCGGATAACAGATGATTTGCATAAAACTTATCAGATTGTTTAGACTTCCATTTAAGAAAGGATAAAGCCTCTGACCTGTGGTGTCAGTGCAATGGAAGGGAAAAAAATTCTAACCTTTCCTTTCAACCATCCATCGTTAGAGAGACAATGGTTTCTATGTCAGCCCTCATTTAGGGCCATTACAGTGCTCTCGCTGTGCATTAGCCTCAAATGGGGCGCTAATTACATGCTGAGAGTCTTGCTGGTCTTGTTTCCTCTCCCACTGTCTATCGTGACTTAAATAACAGCGTCTGACATTAATGTTGGCCCTTCTTACTTTCTTTTAAGAAGCCCCCGGTTTAACGGTTTCTGCTCTCCTGCTTCAGTGTTCTCTAAGTGATGCCTTTGTAAATGAAATGCTGAATATTTGTGCACAAACTTTCCTTACGTATGTCCCTTTTGTCTGTGCCACCATGCATGACGTTCAAATTATCCACCTGCAGTAAAGGTTGATTACAATTGATTTTGCTCTCGCTGTTAATCTCCACACATCTGTCTTTCTTTCTCTCACTCTCTCTCTCTGATTGCTCGTTTATCATACCCGACAAGATTATCAAGAGGGGAAGAAACTGTAAGTGAAATAATGGCCTATCTCCCAAACCCAGAGGTTTTGGTCTAGTGCCTTTTGCCTTGAGTTTCCTAACAGAGAATAAGGGTATGGATGAGTCAGATATGCTGTTTTCAGGACAAATGAATCCTAGTAATTTCTGGAGTAATATAAATTCTTGGTGGCATTTATTTTTGGTCATTGGCTTTAATCATTTTTAACTATACTAATTAAAAATATACTAATACTAATTATACTAATTGAAAACACTCACTGGTCACCTGTACACTTGGTGTAAACGCCTTATTGTTGAGCGTTCCATCTGACCCAACTGGTTCAAACTGAACAAACAAAGTCAGTTTGGCTTAGCACTAAACAGTAAATTACACTTTGTGTTGGTTAGTTCATTTTTTCTTAATAGTGCCTTTTCAATTTACAAGAATGTTTACAATTTCTGCTAATGACTTTATTTGAGAAAATATTTACTGTATTTGTAATCATGCCAATGGACCAGCTGGAGCCACGATTGACTGTTTTGGTTTAGCAATTTTGTCCTCAAATAACACAGAAGCCCCAATTACAAAATGGCCATAGTGATTGTATCAGGTCAGTGACTCAGAAGGGAATATTTTTTATTTTTTTCTTCATGCTTTAGCCATTTATTTTGAGGGCACTTGATGTTTAATGTTCATTTTTTAATGATAGGAAAACCACAATAATGTTGCATAAACATTTGCAGACACTGAGAGGAAAAGAGACTTATTCTTTTATCAAACTGACACATAAACCCCTGTCAAGGATAACTCTTTACCTTATGCTATAGCTCAAATATTAAAAAAAAAAAAGCCTGATAACTAAAAAAAAGAGCTTTTCA
The DNA here is from genome assembly GCF_030014155.1 of Tachysurus vachellii. Lineage (NCBI taxonomy): Eukaryota > Metazoa > Chordata > Actinopteri > Siluriformes > Bagridae > Tachysurus > Tachysurus vachellii. The sequence continues at coordinate 10,431,767 of NC_083473.1, forward strand.
TTCCACTGTGTTCAAAAGAAGCTTTATTTCCATCAGTAATAGAAGAAATTTGCGTTTAGATATGCAAAGACAGAGTTTAAAAGGCTAGTTATTTAACTCAAAGTTAAAATTGTAAGAAAAGAAAGAAAGACTTTGATGTCCTTAGTCTACAGTAATGGGTTGACCTATTTGTGTAGAAGGAGGTTCCTCTTTTAGGCCCTCTTTAGGGACTGCCGTAAAGTGATGGTAGATCAACAGAGGTCTTTCTGATCGCCCACATCCTCTGCGTAGGTATTGCCACTGAAAGCGCACAGCACTACAAAGACATGCACCTCACAAAAACCCCTCCATTATAGCAGCCAGGAGGAGGTGGAGGTTTACTTTTCCTCATCAAAGTAAGTTCTAAAGGTCATTCAAGTGGAAGGATGTAGGAGTAAAACTTGATTTTTTTTCTTAATTCTGCCTCTCAAGAACACGTTGCTAGTTGTACATACAACTGACACATTTATTGCTAGTGCAGTGCATAACTATAGTTATACAGTTTATATAAACATTACATATTCATAGACTGGTAGTTTTTATTTTTATTTATTTGTATATAAAAGGGGGCGCACGGTGGCTTAGTGGTTAGCACGTTCGCCTCACACCTCCAGGGTCGGGGTTCGATTCCCGCCTCCACCTTGTGTGTGTGGAGTTTGCATGTTCTCCCCGTGCCTCGGGGGTTTCCTCCGGGTACTCCGGTTTCCTCCCCGGTCCAAAGACATGCATGGTAGGTTAATTGGCATCTCTGGAAAATTGTCCCTAGTGTGTGATTGCGTGAGTGAATGAGTGTGTGTGCCCTGCTATGGTTAGGCACTCCGTCCTGGGTGTATCCTGCCTTGATGCCCGATGACGCCTGAGATAGGCACAGGCTCCCCGTGACCCGAGGTAGTTCGGATAAGCGGTAGAAAATGAATGAATGAATGAATGAATGTATATAAAAGCACCTAGAACTGCAAGATACTGCACTGCCCCAGCAAGGTTTTAGCCAATTTCATCTGCCAATAAACATGCAGCTGAAAAGATTCTGATAAGCCAGTGATCAAAATCTTCTGCTCCTTTGTCCTATTTTAATGTCTTTCCCTTCTTCAGGATATTACCATTTTTTACAAGGTGGAAAAGGAATCTCCCCCAACAGATGGCAAGTGACGCAGCCTTCTGACAATCATAGTGAAGGCCAGAGGCCAGGGGCAATTCTGAGAGCCAATACTCCCGTCACTGCACCAAGCTGCGTACACATGGTCATGCCACCATACCCTGGGACTGGAGGTGCTGGAGGCAACATATAACCAATACTACATATTCGGCTCCAGCCAGTTGTCTTTCATTCGCTTGAGTTGTGCTGAGAGAGTCCCACAGTGCACCATATGGAGAACGTGTAAAGTGTTCTAAGAGTCAGTTTGCATACATACTGTAAGAAAAAAAATGCATGCAACCTGGTTTAAATGTTCCCAGAAGATTTGATCTAGCTGAATCCATATATAAATAATCTTTCAACATTCCATATTTTCTTTAAGTTAATGTCCTGCCAGTATTTAAGAGTTGTTGAATTTGCACATTACAAATTACAGTACATTACAGTACAGCTATAATCATCATGTACTCATGTAGTAGGGCTTGTGTAGATTCACCTATTTAAATCAGTGCAAAACTGAAGCTGGTGAAACTTCAACAAAAACAACTAAATATTGAACTACACTATTTGGCCAAAAGTATAGGAATACCATGACCATTACACCCACAATAGTCCGTCCCTTCATATTTCAGACCTGAGGTTTCCCTTCACTAAAACAAAGAGGTTCAATCCTGTTCCAGCATGACAATGTAGAAGAACCTGAGTGGTCTGGACTTACCAACCCAATTCATCACTTGTGGAATGAATTGGAAAGCTGACTGTTTAAAAGCCCTCACCAGGCATCAGTGGCTGACCTCACTAGTATTCTTGTAGCTGAATGAACACCAATCCCCACAACTACACTCCAAAATCAAGTGGAAAGCATTCCAAAATAGCAGGGGCTATAACAGAAACAAGGGGAAATACATCTGGAATGGGATATACAAATGCAAAAAGTGTATGACTGGTCAGGTTTGTGTGTCTATAAACATTTGACCATACTGAATCTGTCAGTAATGCACTTAATACACATGTGTAAATCTTGTGTTACTATCACAATATACATCACTATTACTATTATGCTATATACCAGTAAAAACATGTACACCTAGGGGGCTCAGTGCCAGGTGGATGGCACTGGCACCTTACCTCATCTTTGGTTTTCTTCAGTTTCCTTCCATATTTAAAAAAACATTAATGCTCCAGGGATGGGCTTTAAATCCACATATGAACCCAGATAAAGAGATGGTTGAAAATGAATGAATAAACTAGTAAAATCTCACTATCCTTTTCTTTCTTGTTTATGCTTTGTTGTGTAAAGAGCATGAAGGTGAAATTGAATCGCAATACTGAATTGCATTTCATTGACTCACAATACTGTATCATATTGAACAGATTCATAATTCTGAATCTGACACTGAATTGAATCACAAGATTGAACAGAACTTGTATTGTTCTCTTCATTGTATCAATCTGTACAGCTGTAAATTGTATCATATTAAATCACAGGATGCTGTTATTATTTTTACACCGGATCACTGGCTACGTTTCGAAATGTTTATCGTATTTACTCATAAGGAGAGATACCTATCCCTATTAAATACAGTAATGGATATGCTTGAAAGCTAAAAGTAATTAGCAGCCTGACTTACAATGTTCATTAATGTAAGACTCAGGAAGGCCAGGAAGAGAGCAATATCTGTGGAATGCAATTACTAGTCACAAATGCTGGGAAGTTATTGATGGTTACCTGTTGATGGGAAAAGCGAATTCAAATTAACAAATGGCCACTTTCACAGAGGGGAGGCACCTCCATTACTTCTAAGAAGCCCATAAACCCATCTGTATGGAAATCAGAGAATGGAAATAGGTGCAATAAATTGCTTGATAAATTGCATGACCTTGAGCCGCAGACATACCAGGTCTGCCATGGCACACATACAAATACACCAGCCTCTTACACATAATCAATCCATCCTTCACATTAAGACATCCATGACTACTACACTAGTACCAAATAGCCAGGCTTTTTTAAAGACTTTCTCTGATCTTCGTTAGCATGAATGCTGGATCTCTATTAGGACAATCAAAAGAGAAAAACAAGGCAGCACCTGGAGCTGTACTAATCTGAAGAGCACAGCTCTCACCTTTCCTGGTCTGCAAGAGGCTGTGCACTGCCAGAGAGAAACAGATAGGAAAAGCAGGAAAAGTGCCCAGGTCTGCCAGATCTGCATACTGCCTAGCCAGCCATTTTGGACACAAGTCAAGGGCGTGTGATAGAACAGCCAAAAGAGCTCATTTCCAATGCCAGTTATTGAAGCAGTTATCTCTAAAGGACACAGGGCACCTAACCGAGGACCCAAATGCTCAAGGGGCACATTGTGGTTACCTAATTGCTGATGTCATTAACCTATTTTTGTGCTTTGAAGTTCCTTTATGTAACTGGTTCATCAAATTCTTCTTTCATTTGTTAAGATTTTGTTTATTATTAGATATCTTAAAGTAAGGTTCTATTTGCTGAACCAGTGAATGTACATTATTTTCATGTGTTTAAGCCAGTCATCCCAGATAGGACACATATCTAGACAATGTTGGCACAATGTGTCAAAATGTCAGTATAATGATGTTTTTTTAAGAGATTTCCTTATATTCTACTTTTTATAGCCATGGATAAGGTGGAAACATATTCATACTGTGTTGCAGACTGTATTCTGTAGTGGTGAGTTACCTAGATAAACAACAACCCCAGAAAGAAGGTTATCATGAGATTAATCATGTGAGCAACATTGTGTGAAAGGAATTTGAGTGAATCTGCTTATCACATGGTGAGATTGGGAATTAAATACATAATAAGCAAAACAGAATACTTTCATACTAACATTGATGGGATTAAATCACAAGTTATGCTTAAAGGTGGCTGAAAAAAGTCACATTGTGCCAATGTTCTTTCCAATTAGTAAAAAAGGTCAATGCAATGTTGCTGGAATGGTCATTAGCATATGAGTGCTATCAGGAATAGTCCTGGATCAATAGGCAGTACAGGTTTTTAGTGCATTTGTAGTACATTTGATTTATAATGTTAGCAATAGTAATGTTAAATATTAACTAAAAGCTCCAAATATGTATTTTTTCTACATCTGGAGGAAGCACCCATACTAGATAATTGCTAGCACAATACAGTATATAATATTTTATCTAATGTTTATCTAGCTGTCCCCACTACACTATTACTGCTTTACTCAGCATGTTTAGCTATCTAAAAATGACAATTTAGCATGTAATAATGTAATTGTACCTAGCAGCTAGGTAATTTTCTTTTAGCTGACTAATATAGTGTTATTATATCAGGGTTTAACTTGAATAGCAAGAACAGAACTGAATAATAAGTCACATTGAGTATTATTTAATGTTTATATTGATATATTGATTTCTCGCAAACTCTGAGACACAAGTTCTAAAAGATCTCTTCACCTTGATATAGGAATATAGGCCCAAGGAATAATGCTTGTATCTGCTTCTATTTTTATAAAAGATTTCTCAAAATTAGGTCACACTTGCAAAAGTGTGACTATGGAGCTGAAACTGAGTTTATTGCACAGCAACTCCATGCTTGTGTGTGTGTGCGTGCGTGTGTGTGTGTGTGTGTGTGTGTGTGTGTGCGCACATGCCCTAATTCAAGGCAAGGTGAACAGCACCCTCAACTCACCAACCACAATAGGAGCTAATCATTACCCAAGCCGAGTATGTTACTGTATTGATTGTCCTCTTAAAGGTTTTTGTCAGAAGGACAGTACATTCAAGCTTTACTCTTAACTACAGAAGGTCAAGCAGGTTAAAATGAGACTGCAGAGATGACAATGAGGATGCGATATAGTCTACTTAGACATAAATGCACAAAATATGACATATTAATAAACAAATGGTTAACTAGCTAGCATGCATTTGCTTACTTCATAGTTCAATTCAATTCAATTTATTTATATAGCACTTTTAACATTGGGCATTGTCGTAAAGCAGCTTTACAGAACATAAGATATAAGCTATATAATATATAAGCTATGAGACATAACACAAAAATAAAATATAACACAAATAAAAGTCAGTGTTAGCACTAAGGAGCCCAACCATCCTGTGCACTGGAACCATACTGTCTATAGTCTACTTTGTCAAGCCTATAAACATACACTGATTATAGGGTAGGCTTTGCAGCTATGATGCTATTTGACAGCTTTTAGTCATAGGCTTGTATGTAACAAGATTCTAGCTGTATCTATATAAAGATAATAGATTAGATGTGTTTAAAAAAACATCTTATTTTTATCAAGTTATTTTCAGAATGATGCTTTATACTATTGCTAACTTTTTTAATGCTTTTGGCATCAGTCAAGTTAAAAAAAAACTCAAACGCTCTGTTTAATAACAACCTACACATGGGACTTCCACATAAACAAGTTGTGTCAGGTTAAATTGCCAGGAGAGAGAAGACAAAGGAAGAGTGAGGAAGTGCACTAGTGTCAAGGCCAAATTCAGCACTCAGTAGTGCACATTAATGGCTACAGTGTGATGAGTTATCAAACTTTACAGTCACAAGGGTGGTTTGTGTTTGTGTTTGTTTGTCAGTGTCTAGAACCAATAGAATTAAAGTATGTAATAACTCCTTACTGACTGCATGTAAATACCTGGTGAATAACACATTATTTTAGAGCACTTTATTCAGTATTTTATCTTAGTTAGAATGTGACCACATCCTGGACAGACTGATGAGGGATCTGGTGTATACCTTGGGAAAATGGCTTCAGGCCGTGCTTCATCATACAGACATGCTTTACTTGGGGCAGTTTGTAAAATGTTTTCAGGCACATGAGAGGAAAGTGGAGTTCATGAGCAGACCATGTGAAACGCCACACAGTCAGTAAGGTAGCAGTGAACACATTACGTGGATACATGGGTACATGTGCACCATATACTTGTCTAAGTGATGACACCAGGATGCACTGTCACAAGAAGACAACCTGGTGCAATGGTCAAGGCAATGTTCTTTTGGGAAACTCTGGGACCAGGCATTCAAGTGGACGTCCATTTGACAGGTGATACCTACCCAAACATCGCTGCAGACCAGGTACACCTCTTCATGGCCATAGTATTGGTGGTAGTGGACTTTTTTAGCTGGGAATTGCACTCTGCTACACTGTACACATTGCACAGGAATGGCTTAAGGAACAGGATAAATAGTTGATAGTGTTAGCCTCTAAATTCCCCAGATTTCTATTCAATCAGGCATTTATAGGATGTTCTGGTACAAGAAGTCAGACCTGCAGTAGATTGGATAAAGGGCCTTCTGATAATATCTTGCTGCCAGATGGGCACCTTCACAGGTCTTGTAGAGTCCAAGTCTCAGTGGGTCAGAGCTGTTTTAACAGCACACAAAGGACCAACATCATGTTAGGCAGGAAGTCATAATGTTTTTGAGTTTCTGCTAGAAACATAGGTTTCCTCTAGGAATTTTTGGTGCTGGTGATGGTCTCCAGAAACCATGCAGTTTACCTGACAAACGAGTATCATTCCAGTCAAATGTTTACCGCTGCAAAAAAAAAACACTGAAATTTTGGCTATACAAGAATGACAGCAACTATAATTAATGTTTAATTACATTTTTGCAGACATTCATCAATTAAAGAGACATAAATAAAAATGTCAATATGCCCATGAATGTAACAGACAGCTCATAAGAACTTTCTGCTAACTAATAAATATAGTAGTTTATGACATTGCTGCTAATAACATTTCATTCATTTTATAAGGGTTAAGGGCCTTGCTCAGGGGCCCAGCAGTGGCAGCTTGGTGGACATGGGATTTGAATTCACAATCTTCCAATTGGAAGTCCAACCACTAAGATACCGCATCCAGATAAGAATGTATTTAGTGGTACACAAAAGATACAATGCTACGCATATTCTCAAATGTACCACAATTCTGCTTATTTGCAGTTGGGCCAGGATCTCCATAACCTGAGCATTTTCCTCACCGTCTTGATTAAAATCACAGTGTGTCTGTGTGTGTGTGTGTGTGTGTGTGTACAGTATGTGTGTGTGTATGTGTGTGTGAGAGAGAGACAGAGAGAGAGAGAGAGAGACAGAGAGAGGGAGAGAGAGAGAGAGAGAGAGAGAGAGAGAGAGAGAGAGAGAGAGAGAGAGAGAGAGAGTAAATGTATAAGAAACAGAGGTAAAAACTGGACTGCAAATTATGCCGACAGGAGGAGATAGTGAGCACACAACATACTGTCCGGACACATTCCCCAGAATGTGTAATTCTTGGTGTGTGTGTGTGTGTGTGTGTGTATCAGAGAGTATGTGTGCGTGTAGCATATTTGCACATTTTTAATTTCACCACTCATTGACTTCTGCAGTCACTTCTATGCTCATTTTCACTCCCTCTTTTTTGATCACTTTCTGTTTCTTTTCATCCCTGTGTCGCCCTCTCTCTTTCTGTCCTTTCCCCTTCTGCCATCAGGATGTACAAACATCTTTTTCTTTTTCCCATGCTACCCATATTCCATATTTCACTTTGTATAGAAGCGTCCTTTTCTGTCCAATATGCTGAATCATTCTCCTACAATAATAAGCTCTCAAGCTGCACAGACTCACGTTTCAACTAAAAGCAGAACTGTTATAGGATTTTGCTGCTCTAATTCCTCATAATGGTGCCGTGATCGATTTTTATTGCTTCACTGGCCATAGTCATAACTCAATATCCACTGCCAAGCCCATCCCTTAGTGAAGAGATCTCCACCTGGTATCACCGCATCCGCACATTGATTTCTGTCCCCCGGGGTGCATGCTGCAGGGACAAGCTTGCTTATGGATCATCTGGTTGAACAGTTAAAAATCCTGCCTGCTCAGCATCCGTGATCAGTCCTTTGAATCGATATCGTATCAGCTTTCACACAGCCCAGCAGTGATTTCTGGTCCACAGGGTTTTCTGGCAGAATTAGATGCACCCTGTTGATGCGGCACTGCTAGATAACATGAATAGCATGAATGCTTGATTTAGCCAGGATGACTGATGTTTATTAAAGTGATGGTAATACTATTAATGAGGGGTTTCTTTCATCTGTTTCAAAATCATTCAGTTTCAAAATCATATCACGGTATATATGCACCTACTGTCCACCCACTTCACTGCAGTTCTGTTTATTTTAATTCAATTCCACTTATGTGGATCTTCTAATTATATTTGATTAGTTTGTCCATGAGCAGTGACTCTCTGCTACTCTAGTCATGACCTAGTGAGGGTTTGAGAGCTCTGGTTGGCATGATCGTGAAGCAATGAAGCTATGGCGATTCAGCGTGCGGGCCATCGGTAATGAATCTGTCACTTCAGTTGCCATCACTTCACTGCAGCTCCACTTGACCCAGCATATGATCTTTAATGCTGACAGGAAGTGGTGGCTGCAGCACAGTGACACTGAGAGCAAAGTAGAGACAGAGAACACAAATCACACAGATTTTCTGGTGTAGAAAAAAAGCAGTGAGTAAATTCTCTTTAATTGTTGTGTTCTGCTTGAAGCAACTTTCGGAGTTCCACTGTGATAGAAAGAGTTTAACAAAAACCCTTTCCTGTAAAAAAAAAAATAAAATCCTGTAAGAATTGTGACTATTATGAAAAATAATAGCAGCGTTCTCATTCAAAGCAGGTTGAAATTAAACTCATGTTGTTTCTCACAGTGTCAGCAGTGGTTAAGGATCCAAGTTAGTGATCAAAAGTTTGTGAGTTTGAATCCCAGGAAGGACAGGAAACCACTGTTGAGTCTTTAACAACGGCCTTGATTGCATCCTCTCTCAACTGTAACACCGTTAATTTGAGTTTTTTATGCTCATGCCACATACTAAATACACCCATGAGACATTTTTGACTCACTACCTGTATAGAAACCAAATGTTCCTGTAATGGTCCAACAAGCTTGGTTTAATAAGGACAGTAGAGTGAAAAAAAGAAAAGACAAACAAAAGGCAAGCAAAACGGTCCTTGTGTGTAAAATTGTGTGAAGCTGGCTTTTCATCAATTGGCAGCATTCAGTCCAATATTTCTGCTATACAGAAAATACATACTCTGGAGGATGAACTGAAAAGATTCCTGGAACTGAAATCAGCTGTGATCCATCCAATGGAAAGGTTCCTCAAAGTCTCTGATTTTCTCTGATTTTGCAGTCGAAAGATGCCTCTTCACTATTGGCCAGGTTTTCCAAAGGAGTGTCTTTCAATGCATATGACACAGAAGCAGCCTCTTTATCTTCTTTAGGCAACAAGTCAATGCCACAGGTGAGACCCAAAGATTACATATTTATAGGAACCGCTGAATTTAGAGTCATTACGTAGACACAAGGCCTCTGCTTTGGGTGCTTTTTGGAAGAGCATCCTGCCATTTAATTGTATAAAAACATGCTACTGTGAAAAGACATATGAAAAGACACCTTGTAGACATCTTCACTGTTCTATTTCAGGGTTGAGCTGCATTGTTATCAAGGCTTGAGTGTTTGAAATGAATATGTTGTGTACAAAACATATATGTTGTCTTGCACACAGAAAGTGAAAATGGCAGCTTCTATCTATCCACCAATCTGGATTTGGACTGCAGGCACTCGTGCATGGCTGTAGCACATGCTACATGTCAGCCTCATTAGCACTGTGGGTCTGCTATGCTTTTTCCACTTCACAGGGTTAGAATCAGCATGAGAAAGAGACAGTATGGGGAAGACAAAGCCAGAGATGAGTGAGTGTTTGGAGTAGTGTGTGTGTGTGTGTGTGTGTGTGTGTGTGTTGGTGGAGGTGGGGGTGGCTACTCTGGGGAGTATATGCACTGCAGTCTCTGCTATCGATGTGCACACGTACAGGAAAAAGAGTACTGTAGGTCAGTCAGGGAGAAAGACATGTAGGATAAAGTATTTTTTTTTTTCCAGAAAATAAATGTTTGTTTAAACATTTATACTATTTAACAGCAAGGTAACTACATCTGTGTGAGAAAATGAGTGTTAGGATGGCTGACTTCTTCTTTGTTCCTGATTCTGCAATCATGCTCTAGAGATTTTTTCCCTCATGAATGTGATTGTGCCCCTACGGTGGCGCCTTGGTGGAGTGAAGTGCAGATAGTGTCTCCACTGGCTGACCTTGGGCCTCTAAATCTCTTTCAGAGACAGGCCCATTATTTCCCCTCAGCCCAGGTTTTATTATCTAATGCAGGTAAAAAAGGGTGGACTCTAAAGAGACGAACAAAGGCTCCTAAAAGCTTTCATATGACCTTTTTTCTTTTGCCAATGAATACATTTTCTCATTTTTTTATTTAGTGAAATACATGTATTTATTTATTTATTTATTTATTTATTTATTTATTTATTTATTTATTTATTTATTTGAGGGGAGCAAATAGCATTGCTTGTACATTCATATAAAAATAAAGATTGGCACAATCTATCCCAAGACACTCCATTATACTGAAAAACAAATCAGATTAAAAGGGCTGGCGCGTTAGACACCACTCTACTTTCTCAAGCGGTTATCCCCCCCACACTGTTCAGTTGCTGACCTCACTGACATGCTGCCATCCCCAGCAGCGGGTTAATGACATGGATCTCATTAACACCCACCCCCTTCTTTTTTTATTTTTTTTATTTTTATTTTTATAAATCATCCACTGTGTGTTCAAAAATCCATTAAAACAAAACCAGCTTGTGTCAGGCTCTATTACAGCAGGTAGCAAAATCCATATACAGTAAGAATAGTAGCCTTTGTTTGAAAGCGGTTAAATTGTTGTAGTAACGGCAAGAAGATTAATCCACCTTACAGTTTACCCTTTTAAGGTAGTGCAACACTCCAGTCTTTTTCATTTTTCCATACTCCATACATTACTAACATCATAATTGTGCATTCCATTTTTTTCTTTCAGACAACTGCAGTAATTTACCATAAACTTAATTTAAAGCCTATTTGTATCTTTACTGAATTTTCCTAACAGCAAAAAAAAAAAAAAAATGCATGTTAACCAATGCAAGACCCATGCACTTACAAATACAGACACAGACCCACGTATTTGTTCAGGTGACCTCAGAACAAAATTTCTACTTTTTATATTGAAAAGGGAAAAAGTATCTATAAAGTAAAGCAACACTTATTTCAGTTCCATCTGCCCACACAAATCAAGCAGTGCAGTGAAAATCCAGGTCATATTGGATTTCATTAAAATTGAGAACTGGTCATGAGTAAATCTGCATTTTACACCAGAATTTTACAAAGAGCTTAGTCTGTTCTCTGAAGTATCCCCATGGGACTATGTGTGACTATTACGCGCCCTCATGTCTGGAAAAACGACTGTGGGGAACTTACCTCCCAATGCTTGCTTCATTACAAAATTCATCTTGATGGCTTTTGATTCCTATTTCCTTCTCAGTCAGATGTTACATTTACTTCAAGCTTCTTGTGTTGTCCCTTTTCACCAGCTCTATGAAACACACATGCGTACACACACACACACACACACACACACACACACACACACACACACACACACACACACACACGTAAAGCGAGCGCTCTCTCATTGCTGTAGCACTGTATGAAATTTAACAGCAACTAAACAACAGAAACTATACTTTCTTTGCTTTGGGGAATTACTTTATTATTTCAAATTCACTATTTTTCCATCTCTACATTGAAATTACTCAGAGCTAGGAAATAATATCTTGTTCATAACAGGATAACCTATGAAGGTCATTAAAGGTCAATGCAGCACATGAGGTTGAAAAAAATGCGTGATCCATTATAATTTATATTTAAACTGTTTTCCAACTTATGAGAATTGGGATCAGTCCATGGCATGGCAGATGTTTTTCTGAACAATTTGGAGAACACTGAGGAGCGCATGACACTGCAGCCTAAATGTCACTGCAGCGACCTGTACCATTTTCAAAAGACGTGCGTCCTTAAAAACTAGTACGATTTTTAAAAAAATGTATACATGAATGCACAAGACACTGGAGAGACTCGGGGCAACCGACTGGTTAAAACTAATCCCATAAACTGTGTGAAACATGTTAACTTTCCCTAATCTGATAAAGACAAAAAACAAAACAAAAAGATATTACTCATCCCTGTATATTTTTATAGAGCTTTATATGATCTCTAATGCATCTCTGAGCTCACTATCGATGTGTGTATCTGTGCGCTATTATCCTCTAAAACGTCTAAAACGCTTGAATACTCAAAGCTGCCCCAGTTCTTTCCTGATGTCCCTGTACTTGATATGCGAAGGGAAAAACACCACAGAATCACTTCCTTGTTGGTGAATATTTCAGCACCATTGCTGCTGGAGAGCTCCGGTCCGTCCCACTCCACCGGGCAAAGCCAAACGCCTCGCTACACACACTCACACACACACACACATACACACACACACACACACACACACACACACACACACACACACAGAGAGTGAGAGAGAGAGACACACACACAGAGAGGTCATAATTACCTGTCCGGTGAATTCAGATCTCTCCGATACACGACGATCCTCCTCCAAGTGAAGTTCAGATGTACTATCAGTGCGGGATTCTCAACTGCAAGTCCCTAGCATCTCCGACTTCCGGGTAAAGGAAAGAAAGGACGTCCTTGCTTTCACAGGCAGTGCTTGTGCGTGTGAGTGTGAGAGAGAGTGTGTGTGTATGTGTGTGTTTAAGAGAAGGGAAGCGCAGCTGCCGCGGATGGAGGAACTCACTGAAACGTCCCACACGCTATGTGAGCGAAGAGAGAGAGAGAGTGTGTGTGTGAGAGAGAGAGAGAGAGAGAGAGAGAGAGAGAGAGAGAGAGAGAGAGAGAGCAATGATTAACACCGCCTAGTCTTGGGGCGCCCTTCCTCCCTGTTCTCCTCTTCTATGCTTTCCTCTTTTCCTTTTCCGTCCCTTCCTCCCTCACTCCATCCCTTATTCCCTCCCTCCCTCCGCGCACGCTCTCTCCGGAGCAGCACCTTCTTAAGGTCACCTCGGTGTCTCTCTCTGTATTACTGCTTAGACGAGTTTGCGCCGCTGCTCGCGCGAGGAATCGAGATTCTCTTGTCAGTGAGCCCGATTGTTTATTTTAGCCACTGCAATACATGGGCTAATGCAATTAGATTTAGACGTGCTTATGAGGATGTGATGAGACTCTGAGATGCGTTTTCTCCTCGGTTTGTCCTTGGAGCGCGCGGGGATTTTGCGCCGAAGTGATTGGTCACGCACGATTGATCTCACGATATCTGCGTCCCAAACCGCAATTGCATTCCGCGATCGCACTAAATTGTCTACTATGTCTGAACAGCACGCTGCTGACTGCAATACGCGGTTCTGGCATGGATCCAGCGCGTGCGTATGTTTATCCCGTTCCCTTTGCAGAGCACGAGTACTGATATTCCGTGGTTTAATATTTTGAAACTGAAAACCGAAGCAGTGTACTATATACTCATATATATAAAATTACTCATTGGCCATTTTATTGGATACACAGAGAACCATATACAGTAGGTACACTTTACTGAATTAGGTCTTCGATTGATTCTAGGTTTTCTAACTGAAAGCAGATTGTACATCCAGGGAGTACTTTAATGATAAAATACACACACTTTCATTAGGAACACTTGTACCCCTGCCATTCATGTGGCAGCAGCACAATAACACAATGCACGAGTCAAGTACTTCTGTGAATGTTCATATGAAAATGGAATCTCAGAGACTTTGACCATGGCAATGTTTGTTGCTGTCAGATGGGCTGGTTTGAGTATTTAAGATGAGCACAGAATTCAAATAACTATTTTTTTGTATACACATTGAGTCGTAAAGTATCCCAGTCCACAGCATTTCAGTCCTTGATGCAGATGGACTACAGCTGCCGAAGAACACATCAGACTGCACTTCAGGTTAAAGTGGGCACAGTCTCACCCAAGCTAGGCAGCTGAAGATTAGAAAAACATTGTCTAGTCTTCGTTTAGTCCTTACCTGTCCTGTCTTGGTGAACTTTATACAAACACAACACATTAATTATTGGCATTATCCATAGGGTACTTGTTTCTGATTCATCAGTCAAATAGTTTAACAGCTATAAGTGCTTAGTAATAAATATAATATGACATAATAATGGTGGGTAATGATTTCCCCACTATAATTACATTAAAAAAAAACACAGACACCCCGTTTATGCTTCAGGGACCCCTGATACTGCCGGAGAACCACTGGATCACAATAAGACTATAAGAAAACATTATTTGTACAAGTAAGCACAATATTGACACTAACCGATATATGGTGCTGGTATAAGTGTATCTGGCTCAGCAGCATTGTTGAGGTTTGCAAATACTGTGTATTCTTACAGCCACTTTATTATACACCTTCCTTCTTACTTCATGTGTATAATTAGGACTAGGAAGCTACATGCACATTTTCTGTAGGTGTTTGTTGGTATAAGTTTGAATCCACAATAGCACTGGTTGTAAAATTTTATCAATTCATCACCATGATATAAAATAAAAACACTTGGATTCATCCAAACAGGCAACATTTTTCTGCTTGTATGATTTTTACCATTCTGAATGGATCCTGTATCTGTACAAGTTTTGCCTATTTTATCAATGATCACTGTTTCTCCTCCCAGCATTAGGAGTTTAAGGCTAATAAGCCTTTGAGATTGTTGTATGAATCACTAGAACCAGCATGCCTTGTGCCAAACACCATGCTAACGTCATTAATGTGGCACATTTTGCTCAGTTAATTTCTAAACTAAATCAAGAAATGCTGGTCAAGGGAATTAGATAAACTAATTTATTGGGAATTCAGTTTAAACCTCCATGATAGCCATAAATTATTGTCTTGCTTTCTTCATGTCTGCCAAGAGCACCTCATCTACATATTTTCTTGCTGATATGATTTATACGTTTCAGACTTAATGCATATTTCTTTGATATTCCAACCCTAATCTATGCAGGGTTTTGTTAGATATCCGAGGTGGACAAATTCAAAGGTCAAATAGACAAGATTAAACAGGTACTAAACAGAGAAAAGAAACAAACAAGGTCAAACCAGAATATTGCACAGGCTTTGCAAGTAATATAGGAGCAAGATTTTTGCAATGAATTAAATTTAGTGGTGTGTATTTACAGACTGCATTGTGACTGAAAACAGGTGTGTTGAGTAATCTGAGAACTAAAAGCAAGGCTGCAGGCCATATGATGAAACACGTGTTTTCCATTAGAGCAGACAATGATGTTACATTTGCTGTTTGGGGACATTACCATCTGTTTGGGGACATGTTTATAAAATGTATCATTACTAGATTTTATCTAGTAATGATAGAAGTTTTTGTTACTCAGGCAGTTTTGTAAATGTTGATAAACAGTTAAATCCACTCTGAAAGCTCTCTGTGGTTTAATTATTCATTCATTCATTCATCTTCTACCGCTTATCCGAACTACCTCGGGTCACGGGGAGCCTGTGCCTATCTCAGGCGTCATCGGGCATCAAGGCAGGATACACCCTGGACGGAGTGCCAACCCATCGCAGGGCACACACACACACTCATTCACTCACGCAACCACACACTAGGGACAATTTTCCAGAGATGCCAATCAACCTACCATGCATGTCTTTGGACCGTGGGAGGAAACCGGAGTACCCGGAGGAAACCCCCGAGGCACGGGGAGAACATGCAAACTCCACACACACAAGGTGGAGGCGGGAATCGAACCCCGACCCTGGAGGTGTGAGGCGAACGTGCTAACCACTAAGCCACCGTGCCCCCGTGGTTTAATTAATGATTACAATATCTGATTATTCCCATTTTAACCATATGCATTAAACCTTAATTCTGTCTTTGTGATTTTGCTGTTAGCTTCAGTTAAGTTTACGGTATAAATAGTATATTTTTACTAATGTAAGCATCTCCATTCAATATTAAAGCTTTAAAATAACATGGACTGTGTAGCGTCATGACAAATGCAGCCATTTTCTTTATCTCTGTATGTGTAATAAGAGATCTGCTAGTCATTATTGTTTCTTTTGGGTCCAAATTAATTCTTGATCACATCTAAACATGTGTACACTCTCAGCTAAAACTGAGCAATATTCAGATATATTCAGATAATTTAGCAACTATAGCTAAACTAATAGGACTGTCGACGTTAATTTATGAAGTGAGGAATGTTAAACAATCTAAATGACATTACTGCAGGTTTTGGTTGCCTTAGGGACCGAGGACAAATTATGGAAATATGTCATGAAGGTATTTATCAGTATTTTTCCAGTCATTGGTGTTGCTGTCACAGAATGTATGTAAATTCCAGAGGTCTCAAGTCTCACTCTTTTATTAGGCAGCAGTTGTAAAGCTTTGTTTTCAAATGCACCTTTTGTCCTAACACCAGGCATGAAGATGATTTACGTATCAGAGAGCAAAGCTTGGTAATAAACTCGGATTAAGTGGAGTGGGTGGAATTTCTTAGCTGACATTTGGAAATATTTCAGCCACACTTGTTGTCTCCAACTAAGCCTGAGCCCACATAAAAACAACAATGGCCAGGACTGAGAGTGCCAGCCCTGTGAGAACACAAGAAGAACATGATATTAGGGAGGAAGATGATAGCGATGATGATGATGTGAGGTTCATTATGAAATGCAAGCTGTTTCAACATAAGCAATGGAAGAACCAGTGGGAATAATGATTCTTAGAGTTATTTGTTTTTGCCAAATCTTATACAAGAGGGTTTTTTTTTTAAAGTTTACTTAAAAGTATTGTTCATAAGAAAAGTATTCAGTGAAAACTGATATTAACTAACATATTTTTTTACAGTGTATTAAATGGAGACAAATGACAGAAATACAGAAACTCATGCTTAACTAACTCTTGTGCCTATAAATAAGCACTTGATTCTCCTTTGCACAATTTTTGTTCAGGATTATACACAAAAGATTGTTTACAGGGAAAGATGATGCATGTGTATACACAGAGCAGCTCTGAGGTTAAAAATGACCCAATTAACAAAGCTGTAAGGTCAATAAAGTAGCTATCAAACTCTCCTGGGTGTGTGTGTGTTTTAAAGCACAGCAGTTATTGCTGTAAACTTACTTTTATGTCTGAGTCTTAGACAGCTAAAGGAACAACCCGGTTTTACTATAAGCATTAGAATAATCCCAAGCTCTAAGTCTGGTAAAATTATAAACTGCTGGAAACCTAGGCTCCCACACAGTGTGGTTTATGGCAAGTAATAGTTTCAGCTCTGTAAGAGGAAATTAAAGAAAGAAAGAAAGAAAGAAAGAAAGAAAGAAAGAAAGAGGTGGGAGAGGACAGAGTAAGAGCAATTTGAATAATGGTTGTTCTCCCTTATCTAATAATTAAAAAAAAATACTCAGAGCCTTCCCATCTAAATATGAAAGCATGTTAATCCATGCCATTTCCCCCCCAATTTCTATGCTTTGTTGCTTTGTCTCCTCTGTGTCTTCATTTATACCAAAATTAGAACCCAAATGCAATTTCTGTGAATGATAATGGATCTTCTTCGACACACACAGAACAAATCCTTAGTCAGAACAGTGAAAACTGTTATAATGCACTTACATTGGAAAGACATTGAAGGACTAAAGTACATCAAATAGCAAGTAAGCAAACCAGCACACACAGACACGCAATCTGGAATGTGTCTTAAAGGCAGATGAACTGTATCTTCTTTCCATAAACACATCACTCCATTTGTACACATTTTTCCACCCTACTCAGTGTGCAGGCTAAAAGGAGGTGTTCACAAATCCAAAACCAGTACAGAAAATAAGGAATAATATAAAGCAATGCTTGTTTCCTCGGCGCTTTTCCTCTGCCCTGAGGAAGCATTCCTTCACCTGCTGTGCTTCCTCACTAATGGATAAGTTTCTTATTTCACTGTACAAACCCATTCTGCCTCCAGGTGAGAACTACGCCTGTGTGATGAAGCTAAAGTTGCTGCTGCTCGATTACAATGTATTTTAAATTTCATTAAGTTTCATAAGAGGGAAAGGTTTCTAATGTCTTGCTAATTGATATTCAAAAGCATGCATATTTTGCTGCAACTACCCTTCAATAGACGGTTTGTGATACATTCTCTAGCCACTTAAATACAAATACCATTACACCTGTACAGTACATTCAAGCAATTATCCCATCATCCATGTAATGCAATGTTTAACATCATGCAGTTACATGTCAAGTTTGAAAAAATACAGTTTTTTAGCTCTCCGGTTGTCCACTATAATCTCTGGTGGCCTTCACTCTGGCAGTTTAGTCTGAAACAGAGCACAGTTTGCATTAATGTGAAAGTTGTCATGTGGATCAGGAAGCACAGTATGATACTGAACCTGAAACTAAATGTAGGAAGTGGTGTGAGTTCATCTACACTCTAACCGTGCCATAATTCCTGGGAATGTGAACGCAACTTGTACTCAGGTCCACACTTGTTCAGGAAGTAAAGTAACCTGTTTTAGCCACTGATGACATCACTAGTTTCCACAACATACTTGTACCATGAGTAACAGAGGAACGTTGTGGGTTACAGAAGAGCTGACCTGACCAGGTGCACTTAATAATAGACCCAAAATAATAAAAATAAGAATAAACATGTTCTCCATGAACTTTTGTGATGATGCAAGATGAACAAAATTTCATTGTTGTTCAAAAGAATAAAACAAGCCTGAAAACAGGCCAATGCAAAAGGGGCTTCAGAAACAATCACACTCAGATTCAGACAGCAGCAAACATGCCCAGTGTGAAAATCTCCTCAGGTTCCTGTTCTTGAGTGACAGGAGCATAACCCATTGTAGTGTTTAGCTGTTGTATCCATCCACCTCAAGATTTCCAGTGCTACACATTTTAAGTTGCTTTTCTACTCAGTAAGTATGGCTATTTGAGGTACTGTAGTCTTGTCAGCTCAAACCAGTCTGTCCATTCATCTTTTTCTTTGTCTTTCATACCTTTCCGTGAATAAATGAGTTTCCCGTGATTTTATGAGTTTTGCTCCTGCTGTGTCATTGGGTGATTAGATAATTGCATGAATAAGCAAGAGCACAGATGTTCCTATAGAATATAATATAATAATAGAAGATAAATGCCTTCATAATGAATCTTTAACAATTAGTAAATGCCTTGAGGTGGATTCATCTTAAGGTGGAACCAAGTGCAACAACACCACCAGTGTTCATAAGAAAAATATATACAATGGTAAGAAGATGCAATGCTGTGGCTGATTTCTTTTTGTCCCACACAGTAGATCCATGCAGCTTATCAGGGACAGTCATGTTAGGTGATTACACAGTTTAAACGCCCACTAGGTTTGATCTTCATTTGACAAGCATGATTTCATTAACACAGACTAAATTAAAACAAAGCAGGTGGACAAGTAAAGCAAATAAATAAATAAACAAACAAATAATTAAATAAGATATATGTATATATACATAAAGGAAGATATGCAAAACTACTTAAATATGATATACACAATGTTGCAGTGTGTGCAATGCAAAATACAGCTAAGGAATGTATACAGTATTGAGTTTAAACTAGTTTTGTGGTGCTATAGTGCTTTTTCTTAGCATCTGTAAGTTTGTGTTTGATTTTATGCAATGGCTGAAATCATGTGATATAATACATCCCACAACCCTAACAGTTCCATTGCTGAAATATCTCCACAGATTCGATTTTAGCTCTTGGCTAATATCACCCCTAGTCATTACTACATCTGTAAGACAAACTTGCTTAAAGTGTCTGTTGAACCATCTTTCACTCTAGCACCACTCTCATTCTTTCACTCCCTGCCTGTCAGTAAGTGAGTCATGATCTGCCCTTTAACGCATCTCTGGCAATAGACTTTCTATTTCAGCTTCCCTGCCTCATCACAGACCAATCTATAGGGAACACACCTATCAGGTTATGTAGTAATGAGTTAGTCACCATCAAATCTCACCTCACTCAAGACTACGCTAATGCTTGTGTGAGAACTTTCTCTGCAGGATCCTGATCTCTCACATTCTTTAAATACACTGACTGAACCATTCTGGTTCTCATTGCCACAGACATCATGCTTGTTCACAGGGCACAATAAACAGCGGGAAAATACATTATCTAACATAGTCTTCAAGGGCATTAATTGAGTCTTTTTTCCCATAATGCATATTATAGCAGGAGCTGAGCTCTCCATGCCTCTACATTCTTTTCTGCACCTCTATCAAGCCTTTCTGTCTGTTCCTTTTTCATTATTTTCAATCAGGATTGATGCATTTATGAAGGCTTGGACATGATTCATTGTGATTAACCTTGCAAAAGCACTTTTAACTTTCTTGCTAGAAAACTGTCCTGTGCATCAGTTTGGAGATGAAATTTTTCTTACATTTCTTTAACATCTTAGTATAAATCAATGGTTTTCAGTGTATGTCCTAGCAGTCTTATATATTTCATTTTTTGTAGTATGTATTCTGTAGTATGTCTAGTTATATACTCATTTTCTGTAGAGTGTAGTCTAAGCTCTGGATCAAACCCAATTATGATCACAGTGAGTACATTGTGCCACTTTGCCAGCTTAGATCTTATGTATAAATGCATAAACATACTGCATATCACTCATGATCTTTGTGTACTGCCTATCCCTACAATGTTTCCAAATTCCTCCTATTTACCCTGGTATATCTGCCATGTTACACCTTGATAGAAAAAAAAAGAAAAGAAAAAAGATATTTCTGTCTTTTGTAAATTCATCTTTCTATTAGTTTCACTCAATCTACTGACAAAGGTTTAGGTTTGTTTTTAAGATTTTTAGAAACCAGAAGCACTTAATGAACACTGTGAACACAATGTATTGAATAACCTTCAGCACATCTGCTTCTTCTTCTTCAAATACATTCTGCTCTACTACATTCTGCTCTACTACATTCTGCTCTACTACATTCTGCTCTACTACATTCTGCTCTACTACCTATTTCTATTTTCCTCTCATTCAGTCTTTGTTTTTAGAAATTCACCTTTGATAACAATTTCTGCTCCCACTTTGTCACTGAAAAACATGGCTTGCAATTTATTACTAACACATTATCTCACATTATCTCTCAAGGTACAATGTAGCTATATATCAAGACTCTTTTCTGTTCTGGCACTGAGGTGGTGGATTGGACTTTCCCTAGATGTCCAAACCACTGGCTGACGCTTCCTGAAACACTTAAAATAGTGCAATTCCCTGTTTGTTTTATGTATTAAAAAATAATTGTAAGCATTTTTGTAAATCACTCTGTATAAGTGTCTGACAAATGCCATGAATGTAAATGTAAGTGTAAACATTATTTGGATTTTTTTTAATCTTTTCAAAAAAGTTATAAAGTTATAAAAAAAAGTAAAAAATAGTAAGTGTTGAAATGCCATTTTATGTGCATTACATGGCAAATGCATTTAATAGCAGAGTATGTATTTTTATAAGATGACATGTTATCCTATAACTCTTGAATCTGTTGAGAAAGCAGTTTACTTAAAGTAATTACCTAATTAGATCCAGGAGAGCTGCTCTGGGGAAGCTTTGCTTTCTGCTAAAGTCAGCGATTCTTTTTCAGCCCTAGAAAGCATAACCTCCACCTTTAAATT
Organism: Tachysurus vachellii; assembly: GCF_030014155.1. NCBI lineage: Eukaryota > Metazoa > Chordata > Actinopteri > Siluriformes > Bagridae > Tachysurus > Tachysurus vachellii. The sequence continues at coordinate 10,453,550 of NC_083473.1, forward strand.
GCTGAGATAAAGACACAGACACAGTTGTTCCCCAATTGTGTAAAAAAAAAAAAAATAAAAATAAAACAAGAGCTTTTGCCAGCATGCATCTTCCCTAGGAGTGTTTCTGTTGGGAAACTGAGTGGGCACTACTTTGGCTGGCAGTGATAACAACTCAGGGCAGGGTTGATACCTGATACCTCTCCAGTCATCCATAATACGCTGCAAAACCGTCTACAGGTGACAAGACCGAGACACAGTTTTAATGCCAAGCCACCTGCTTTGTGTGAGCCAGTAAACCAAAAATAACCAGATGGCACTCAAGTAATGAAGAAGAGAAATCAAGGCCATCACATCCATGGGTGAGAGTAGACCTTTATTCCCACCCCACATGTTAGAATTCAGCATGGTGGTGTAAATTAGCCTGGTACTTGGCTGGCCCACTTTCAATGGTGTTACATTAATTATCTTCCCATAATAGGAGTAAAATACTAACAGTGTCACTGTTTAAGTTATAAAGGCCAGTAGGAGCAGAATCCTGCCTTATATTTGAGCCTAGCATAAAAAAGCAGGTGTTATGATTACATATGGTTAATCAGAGACATCTGCTCAGGGTATTTATGGATATAATAATGAATTAAAATGAGCTGTTTGTTCAGCTTATCATTCAAACCTGTGACATGTTCTCTGTAATTCTGAGTAATTCAAACGATCCAAAGTATACAAATATTTTTATTCACTCCATTACTTAAAATAGTGAATTGAACACATGAGTAAACAGCCTACATCCAGCACACATATTAGGATTTCTTGACCTCAATTTAGTATCTCATGGCTAAATTAAATGTGCACAATTAAGTTCTGGCACACACAAAAAAAGGAAAAAGAAATCCACAAAGATTTGCTGAATCAAGTGCTATTTTATATCTATGAGGAGTAATGAAGGTGGAAGGACTGTAGTTAAATTAAACCAAATTTACAGCCATTAATATGATCAGTTTAGTTCAGACTATTCACAAAGCAATTTCCTGCCAGTATATTAGGATGCAAAAACACTTTAGAAAATGCACACCATTAATATGCAGCAGCAATAACTTGTGAATTATTTCAATGAAAAAATTGAGATTATAAGGCAGAAAATTTAGACCAAATTTGACCAAAACCTGATTTAAAACCAAACAATTTGATAGCTAATGCTGTAGATAATAATTTACTCTTTGTGATGAATACTTAGACTGCTTTACTCCCCTTCGAGACTTTAATTTTAATTTCACTAATTTCTTTTTCAAAATGTTCCCTTCTGATCCTGGTTCCTCTGAAGGTTTCTTCCTTATTTCTTCTCAGGAAGTTTTTCCTTGCCATCATCACTTCAGGTTTGCTCATTAGGTATAAATGTTAGCGATAAATAGCAATTCTATGTGTCTATACTTCTGTAAAGCTGCTTTTAGATAATGTCCATTGCTAAAAGTGCTATTCAAATAAATTAAGTTTATGTTACATTGTGATATATTTGACATCAAATATTATAAAACACTTTTTCTGTTTGCATTGCTCCTTCAATCCGTGTATTTTTGAGGTGCTTAAAAGAAAGTAAGAAAAATCTCAAGAAAAATTTGGCAACCTCAGAGATGTGAAGTACTGTACACATAGGTATTTGCAAATTCTGAATGAAGCATGCAGAAAATCGATTTAAATAGTTGTGTATACGAACTCTGAATATGAATAACTTTCCCCATGGAAATACCGCAGACATTTATATTTATGACAATTGCCAGAACTGATGGTTGAGAAGTGAATGTTAGGTGCCTTGCTCAAAGGCCAGCACTTGCAGCTTGGCAGTTTTTGAACTCATGACCTTCTGATCAGTAGTTCAGTTCAAATAGTTTTACCTCTTTGAGACATTTAAAATCACCTGAGTGACAAAAACCATCAAAGGCACAAGTAGTGACAATTATAAACCACATTTTTTTAAATATGAAAGTACTCTCATCAAATCTGTCTGATAGCAAGCAATACATATCTGAAGTTAAGCTGCATACTGTACCTCATCAGCTTCATACCTTATGAGAAAAAAGTGATAACAGAGACCTGAGCCTGAATGTGGATAATGGTTTGCAGTCTGCTCACCCAAGACATAAGTGCGAGCTTCTGATTTGATCTCATGGGAAAGATACATATAAGGAGGGTAGACTCTGAAATGTACAATAAATAATATGACATTCTGTCTTCTGGATGCACTAAGGCATGTCTTTCCCTTCACACACATTTGGCTATATCAGCAAGAAAACCCTTAGGAAAAAAAACTGTGTATTGTATAGTCACTGTCATATTGAAGCTGTGTCATGGTCTAACTGCTTGAGTGCCACAGTCTCTCTGTCCAGTAATCATTTTATTTTTACTATACTCTATGTACTTTACTTTTATAGAAATGTTGCCTCTCAACTTCAGCTCCAGTAAAAAAGTAAATGTCTGCATTTATAATTTAATATTATTTATCTATGTAGGTCATTTATGTAGCTGCAAATTCTAAGCTACATTTAGTAAACTAAACATTAAACATACAAAATTTTCATAGCTGTGAATTAATAACTGTAAAATGCCACTATTTCCTACAGTACAATAGACAATTATTACAACTATTGTGTCACCAAACTATCAGTTATCCTTGTTGTCAAGGGGCTTTAAATTATAGGAGTTATCTCTCCCCATATCACCGATCTTGAATATTTATTTGGATTGTATTTATTTGTATGTGAAATGTTCCCAACATGTACCATGGCACACAAACAAGGCTGCACAGGACAATTACTTCTTCGTTCACAGTCAGCAAAGTTTTGCAATATAGTTATGCAAATATATGCTCAGTTATTGCTGAATTTTCATTAAATGTCATTTCTGTACTTGAATCTATGTGAATCACATGTATGTAAAGTTTGTTTCTTATGATTGAATGACTTATGGAAACAAAAATATATCAAGGCTTTGAAATACACTCCAATCATTATAAGTGCCAATATCCACTGCTCAGTGGTACTCAAAATCCTTTCTCATGGATGAAGGCACAGACTATAAACCCAAGGTCTAGAACTTTAGAGATTTCAGAAACAATTTATGTGTTATATTGAGGCCAAGGTTTGAAAGTCTATCACAGACAAACTACATATTGATTGAATGTTCAGCACAAAGTAAAAGATAGGGTCATGTTGGACCATGTTGGACTCTCTAGAATCACTGCATTTTATATTCAATGAAAACATTTCTGTAGTGTCTCACAGGTAAATTGGGGAAACAGGGAAAGACTGAGTTTCTAAAATTTGCATAAATAATTGGTGTAAACAATTAATTTAGAAGAATCTAACAGTGGGGGGCATGGTGGATTAGTGGTTAGCACGTTCGCCTCACACCTCCAGGGTCGGGGTTCGATTCCCGCCTCCACCTTGTGTGTGTGGAGTTTGCATGTTCTCCCCGTGCCTCGGGGGTTTCCTCCAGGTACTCCGGTTTCCTCCCCCGGTCCAAAGACATGCATGGTAGGTTGATTGGCATCTCTGGAAAATTGTCCCTAGTGTGTGTTTGTGTGAGTGAATGAGTGTCTGTGTGTGTGCCCTGTGATGGGTTGGCACTCCGTCCAGGGTGTATCCTGCCTTGATGCCCGATGACGCCTGAGATAGGCACAGGCTCCCCGTGACCCGAGGTAGTTCAGATAAGCGGTAGAAGACGAATGAATGAATGAATCTAACAGTAAAATCATAGTCTGGTGCGGATGCTGGATTGTAAAATTGTGTGATATAGATTAAAAAGAAGGAGATAATACAAAACATGCTTTAGAGCAATGTAACAGAGGAAAGGTATATAGTGTAATCCTGCTGTAGTCTGAAGAAGTACTGTATGTATACTATTCCTTTCCAAATGAGCAGCAACTGAACTGAGAACAAGGATTTCGCTATCAAAATACATGGAACACCAACACCCCATTGCACCAATACAGATTACAGAACGGTGGAAAAATAATGATTAGCTATTGAAGGAGATCATCAATTTCTGGCATACTCACACCTACCTGTCTGACAACCAAAATCACCATTATATTTTCCACCCATTGCGATGTTTGAATGAATATAAATATTAACTGAAGCTCTTCACATTACAATAACGGCTATGTTCATGTCTCAAGTCCATAGCAACCTACAGTACAGAATAAGCCAGTCAGCTCTTCAGTGTGCTTCATGCAGACTTGATTAATCAAATTGTCTCCAAACAGCAGAACAATTTTATATTCTGGCAGATTTATGTTATGAGTCATATTATGTTTATTTTATGATACAAATTAGTAGAAAAATTAAAAATTGTGGAAATGAATAATCTACAACAGTGGTAGCTTAACAGCAGAAGTCAACAGAGTTTCACTCCTGACAGTCATGAACATTGGCACATGCTCAACAATCCTGGATAGTTGAAGATTGAAATAGACCATATACTCTTTGTTTTAATTGTACAGCTTGGGTGACTCTATGCCCATGATAGCAGCATAATCGTGTTCTAGGCTGACAGGAATGGAATTCAGTGTTGTAGCCCATTAATCTCAAGGGTCGATGTTTTATCCATGCTGATATCCATGCTTTTCTGCTCATCACATTTGTAAAGAGTGATTAAGTTTCTGTAACCCTCGTGGCAGCTTGAACAAATCTGTCCATTTTCCTCTGACACCTATACTCATCAAGGTGTTTCAAACCACAGAACGATCACTCAATCAGTGTATTTTCTTTGAAAATTGCCAGAAGATGAGCACTTTCTTAAATCCTCAAACCAACCCATTTGTTACCAATGGTGTAACCATCAAAGTCACATACAAAGATACATTTTTCCAAATACATTTTTCAAATAAAGATCAAATAAAGTGTTAAAATGGAGTGTAATCTAAAATCTGGGGTGAGACAATAATTAGAAGACAGAATCACAAACACAGAAAGCACAGCTCAGAAACAAATATAATTTTTATATACTTCATAGTCATGTGCTACATAAATAGGGAGGAAAATTCAAGCACAGATTTGTAGCTTGGTCAAGCAGATATTGTGTAAGGGTTGTAAGATTTTATTTATAGTTACATTACAGCACAGTGAAATTCTTTTCTTCTTTTCATATATTTCAGCTTAGAAAGTTGGGTTCAGAGCGCAGGGTCAGCCATGATGCAGTGTTCCAGATCAAAGAGGGTTAAGGGCCTTGCACATGGATCCAACAGTGGCAGATCGGCAGTGCTGGGACTTGAGCCCTGACCTTTTGATCAACAACCCAGAGGTTTAACTACTTGACAAATCAGGCAAAAAAAAAACAAACAAAAAAAAATAAAACAGCCCTGCTAGCACAGTACTTGCATATTACATTGCAGGAATATTCAGTAAGAATTCGGTGATACTTGTCGAACTTGCAAACATTATGTGCTACATCAAAAATAATAAGGACTATAACTATATAGTCATCATACACAATTCTCTATGTCTGTATAAATGAACTTAACTGGCTAACTAGTTTATCATATGTTGTATAATACATAATACAAACGTTTTTGGTTTCTGGGCAACCACAACATGGCACCCAGCAGCACATGTGAGCTTTCAGTTGGTTGACGAGCTAACTCTGATCAACAGAAGGTGTTCTATGGGTTGCTGAAGTAATAGCAATATCTTATTGGTTCTTGTGTTGTGTTCTTATATCTGTGAGTGCCATAAATGTTCAACATCACCCTTAAATTCCCATTTTTCTCTGATGTAAATTCAACATAGTATTGAGTTTCTCCAGAGGTGGTATAAAAACGTTTCTGTGCTGACTTAGGGAGGCTTGAAGTAGAGCAGGCATAGGAAGAGAGACCCTACTATTTCTGCACCCTACCAAAGTCACACACCGACAAAGAATAACTTTGTGATTTGAAAGCAATTACATAATCATGCAACATCTTTTGCCTCCTCATATAACAAAACTGTATATTGCACATGCAAATAGTTTACTCTACTCATGATTTACCCAAGAAACTATTATTATGGAAATGTAGCCCTTTATGTTTTCCTTCTGAATATCAGAGACTTGTAAAGTAATAGTCATCCATGCTTTCAACTACACAGAGATCAACAAAAGAAATCTGACAGCAGCTTATTCACACACAGCTATGCTGTCATTAACTGTAGTACTGTAGCAATAGCTGCATTGTATTTGTAAGATCTCATCTCTCTGGTGCTATTTCCTTATGTGTCCATTTGGGTTTCCGTTGCTTTTGAGTGCATTCAGCCTTGCTCTGCAGCCATGAGTGATTAGTAATGGGTAAATGTCCACCGGTTTGAGCATGCACAATGAACGTTAAAACCTCACAACAGCATTTGATAGAGTTTCCATGGCTACAGGATCACAGATTGAATAAGAAAGGGAGCCCAGATGAGAAAATATGTCTAGTGAAAATCAGTGATTTTCTATAGAATAACAAGTGACTCCTCTAATCGAATGATGGAAATGACACACGTACAGTACATATTATAACATGGTGCATAGTGTTGACATTAAAGACACTATTTTCCATTCTTTCAAGACACTGTCAGTATTGGTCCCCTTTATAGAGATTTTGTTTGTTAGCTAAAATTGTTCAAATAAATATTATAGGCACACAGTAAACATGCTTAGACACCTGGTATTACCAGTACCAGGAGCAATAACATAAAACCCTGAAACCTTCTCTGGAGAATACTTGAGCACATCTTTCCAGTTCTTTCAGCTTTTATGCTATGATATACTTCTGTCTTTGCAACTGTCATTATGCGGAACGTATCCATAGAGCCTGAGCCTTTATAGCTTCTACAGATTTTTTTATAGCAAAAGAGAACTTTTGGGAAATAAGATGGCCTTGATACTCTTCTATTCTGCTGCAGTTTTGGTAAATAAATAGCCATCTCTATCAACATTCACCACCAACTCTATGTATGAAAAACACACGTCCAATTCAGATTTGAATGATATATATCACTCCCACTCCCTATCTTGGCTTGCATCCTCCTCTTCCTTCCTTCTGTGAGTGCATGTTTACACAAGAGAACACAATGGAACCGATTTTACAGGACCATTCTATACCCAATATTGACATGCATGCTTGGTAATTGATGACAATGAATGCATGTTTGTTGCAACATGTTGTGAGAGACATTGACGCAAGAGCAGAATCTCTGTATGATCTTTATAGTTTTTTGAAGCTAAGTCTTTACAACAATACCAAAATAAAGCAGGGAATACATAGAAGACCAAATCACGAAATAACACAGATGAAGTAAAAACAATCAGGTAACAAATCAGTGAAAGGACAGAGGTCAGGGGTTTCTTTTGTATTTTTCCTGGCAATGGCCTCAAGGGAATGTATTGCAGTCAGTGCTGATCACTGGTTATTTTCAGGCATTTTGACGTTTGTTTTTTCTGGAATAAGGCAATTAAAGGGATAGGATTCTGAGCGAATGATTGGAAGATTGTGGATTGACCCTTTTACAAGAACTATGAGTCTAAATTTCCCAGCTCAGTTGTATGTTACTTTAAAAAGGGTGTCTGCTGAATGAATAAATGTAAAAATGAAAAATCTCATAACTGTTATATTTGAATTTATCAGGTGATTGTCTTTTGTGAAGATAAAAATATTTTGTTAAAAGGCAGTGGTAGTTATAATAAAGATGCTCTCATTGTCAGTCTGTAGGTGTCTGTACTGTACATGAAACATACCAGTTTCATCCTGAGATCTTCTATGCAATATGTTCTCAACATGACGATTGTGAAAGTTAAGTAAATTATGGTTATGGTAGAAGTAGTGGCTACAGCATTTCTTTATTAATATGGGATCCAACAATACCGTCATTCAGCATTGAAATACAGAAAATTAAATAAAGTATTAATTGTATCATATTACTTATAATAAACTAAGAAAATGATCATTTTGCATTTGAATCTATATTACAAAAATATGTAATATTTTTGCTTTACATTTGTGTGAATCTCTGGCAGAGTTTTCACCAGTTATTTTATTCTGTATATTTGTGTTTTAGTGTTTAGTCCATTTAGTCCATAAAAATGTTTTCACAATTCATCGTGGCAAGCCTTTCTACTGCTTGACATCTGTTTACACTAATGCTCAATATTTTGAGTTTTAGGTCTTATAAAAAAAGCTGCTTTCTTGATTAAATTGACACATGACTGCTTAAAGAAAATGGCTTTCACTTTTTTATTCCTTAATTAAACCCTACAAAGTAAATGTGTTGACTGTTGCGCATCAAGCATTCAAATAAAAACAACCAAAACATCAATGCAGAAGCAAATGTTTGAGTTTTCTAATTAAGATAAGTGCTTAATTGATGTAATATTTAGGTTGTGCTGTTGCAGGTTTTCAAAAGAAATGCACCAGTAAATGAACATGGATTTTTTTTTCTTTGGTGAGTAGCACTAAGAAAATTCCTATACACTTTAGATAAATGAAAATTAATTCACACACACACACACACACACACACACACACACACACACACACACACACACACACACACACACACACACACAGTAAATCTGTTGGCACTTTCTTAATCTCTCAGAACTCACAGTACACCCACTTGTGCTTATGAAACAGCAGATGCTATGTGTAGGTATGTTCCTCCTTTCTTCTTCACAGCCATTAATCCTAAAATTTTAGGGAAGAAATAGGATAATCCTACAGAAAATTACATTTCACTGTCACCAACTCAACCTCTGTATGATACAGAAAACTGAGCCATAAATATGGATGGAGGACTTTAGTATGTATTATGCATTGACATTGCATTAATGTAAGCTGTGTTAAATCCCTTACTGTGCCCTCTCAGAGTGAGGAGGCATCAAGCTGTAAAGGTGGATTTGATTGCCTTGCCAACATTCATGACCTCAGGACCCCCACTCCTGTATTTCTTCCCTCATTGTAATTTATAATAGTCCTGTTTTTCTGCCTTTTGCCTTATGGGCAACAGTTTCAATTAGACATGTTGAGTTATGACAAGTTAGTTAACTTTTTGGATTTAATTAACCAGTATTAAAATATGTAAGGGATACAAATCACCATCATGGCAACCATTTTAATCTTTCAGTAAAACTGGAAGGAGTCATTCTAACAATTTCATTTACTTCCTTGCCCACAGTGTATATGAACTGGGATCTCTCATGTTTATTAAGATAGTGAAAATGATAACACAAATCCGTAAAGATTTGCATACTCTAAGGTTTTTTTTTTTTTTTGCTTTAACTTATTTATATAATTCAAGATATATAAGGGAATTCACTAAAATTCACAGCTAATTATTCTACTATTTTGGCACTTGCTAATGTAAACCAATTCCAATCCTGTATTCATTAGGATACAATTATAATTGCATATATAAATCTGGTCTCCTTAACATCCTTTCAAAGAGTTTATATTGTATCATTGTCTGGCATTTAATGTTTCAGAATTTGTGTCTCTGAAATATTACATCAGATTATTGACATTATTATCACATCTTTAGAAATCAATCAGCCATAACATTAAAACCACTGACACGTTAAGGGCATTGATTATCCTGTTACAGAGGCAGCTGTCAAGAATGGTTGGGAAATATTAGACAGCATGTGAACAGTCAGTTCTTAAAGTCAATGGTTTGGAAGCAAAAAAGGGCAAGTGTAAAGAACTGACCAAGTTTGACAAGGCCCAAATTGTGATAACTAGACGACATCCTAGTCTGTCAGGTCCAATGCCACAGCACTAATAGCTGAAAAACTTAGGGTTAGGATGAGCTATGCATGTAAAGCTCTTACCTGGGGAAGAGATGGCACCAGGATCCTTTTATGGAAAAAAGGCAAGCCAGTGAAACCAGTGTGATGCTTTGGGAAACCAGTGTGATGCTTTGGGTAATCTTCTGCTGGAAAACGTTGGTTCTTGCCATTCATGTGGATTTTACTTTGACAAGTATTGCCAATAACTCTTAGTGTTGCACCACTAAAGTCCTAAACTTTTAAAGTTTTACATTTTTTAAATATTATATATTCTCATGACAAGATTTTAATTAAGCGTATAGCAAGTACATATTCACTTTCAATTCAATGTTTTTAAAAAAATACCCAACTTGGCTTATTGGTTACATGCAATATGAGATGCTCAGTGCTGGGTATACAAGGGCATACATTCAATCTTTTGTCTTTGGTAAACAGATGATTTATTTGTTGTTTAAAAGCCAAGAAGCAATTGGTTTCTGATTGAGCTAGTGTTAACTAGCATTAGTTCACTACTAACATCGATCCTTTTTTTAGTTACACCAGAGACTGAGCACAGACTGACCTTTATTGGAAATGTGTCACAATACATAATTTTAAATATGGAAAGAGCTAATCAACATTCTAAATTTCACCCTTATTAGACCTGTTCTGTTTCAGTTTTCTTCCCATTCCAAAAAAACAGCAAAACTTAATACCTTCTAAAAACTTGAGCATAATACAGAACATAATACAGAGGAAATACAGTTTATTTACGTATCTAGCTTGAAGGGGCCTTGCAAATGATCTTCAATATTTAATGTGTCATTGCCATTTATCTTTAAGAATCATTAGTTTCATGTCATTGCAATTTAAGTTGTAGATAATAACTATGAAATACCATCATTGTGAGGTTACTGAAAGAGCCAAAAACACAGGAGCAGTACTATAAAACACACAGACTTGAGTTTTATAGATCTGCAGGTTTTTCTCTATCCACTTTCTGCATTCCATTGTGATCCATATGCTGGTGATTAGTTGTTGATGCAACTATTACCATATCACACATCTGGGTCTGGCTATTCTCTCAACATACTCTCCACTGTTCTGTAGCAGCCCAACTTGAACACTTGAGCTAGCACTTATGCTGTTAGCTTTGCTTTCTGTGTTATCTGTTTTATAAATCCAAAACTTTTAATAAAAAAGTGCAAAAAAAAGTAAAAAAAAACTTTTTTTTAATTTTTTTTTACAGTAGCAAAGATTATTAACAACAAAACCCCAGCAATGTTAAATTTATATTATCTAACAACCACTGACAAATCAATCCTTATTGGAGTAATTCCAGAATGTTACTCATCGACTCAGGAGAGATGATCTTTCAGACTTTATTCTATCCTTTGATTTCATATGTATACAGTAGTTTTTTTGTTGTTGTTGTTGTTTTTCCATTTTAAGAGTAGGAAAATATGGTTTATATACTATATTACTCATTTTTGATTTTCCCCAATCCCTGATTTTTTTGCATTCAGCATTTAAACAGAACAGCAACAGATAAGATCTCCTTTGAATTAAGTTTAGTCTATGTACTGTAAACTGACAACCAAGGCAAGTTACTGGGTGAATCCTAGACTTTTATTGGCTATATAGTACTGTACATAAAAGCCTCCATACTTTGCCCTATGAAGTGTACAAGGCAGGAATTGAATGGGAAGACATTTAGTATTTGACCAATTCTCTAGCCTGGAAAAACACTGTTACCATAGAAATAGACATAATTAAGAATGGCATAATAAAACCTTTTCCCCATTTTTATGGCAAAACTTTTTTTGGTTATAGGACTTGGTGTAGTATAACCAGCAATAACTTCTCTTGAACATTGACAAGATGGCCACAGAGTAGCAAGTCTACTATAAGCACATTCAACACATTTATATACACTGTATGGGGATTGTAAACATGGGGATATTAGCGTATATGTAAAATGTGATTTCAGATTACATGTAAAAATAGTGAGAAGTCATTCATGCTTAAACACACACACACACACACACACACACACACACACACACACACACACACACGTACATGCTTCAAATGTTATTATAGTCTAAAGCTAACTTTTGCAATATACAATATATTCCCTGTAAAAGTTATTGTTTTAGATACAGCTTATAAATGTGTACTTTCTGTGTGAAAATCAATCAAGCTAAAGTTTATTAAAATAAATTATGTCCATTTTTTTCCTCTTGGTATAAACAGACTGTGTGCCATTATCGTGCATTGACACGGAAATAAATCAATCAGACTATATGCGCTATAACCTGCTCTGAACCAGACCAGTGGAGTGTCCTTGATTTTCCAGGCTCAGAAAGAAAGAGCACATTAAGCCAATGAGTGAAAACCACCACAGGCACTTTCTATTTCCATCAGCAGAGACACGAATTGGCACATCTTTGCCCACTGACTGCATTGCTTTTTCCATGGAAAAGTATTGAACATTGACTCATGCGTCCACATATTTCACTTTCTCTCTTTCACGTCTCTCTGCTTTCTTTTCTGTTTCTACTCAGTATTAATGGGGAATATATGGTTTGTAATATGAAAATGAGGATGTGGGAAGATTTTCAGCATCCTCAGCTACTTGTGTATATTCTGTCCATTATCCATTAGACTCTAAAATCGTGAAACACATAAACCTCCACCCATTAATGGAAGAAATAATTAAGCAGTAACACAGAGATGCCATTTTATCTGCTTCCTCTGGCTATGGCTCTAACATGATTTTCTGTTGCCTGTTGTATAAACCTGTGAGATTTAGTTTGAGTTTATTAGGAAACACAAAGCTAACTACTCTCTCTCTCTCTCTCTCTCTCTCTCTCTCTCTCTATCTCTCTCTCTCTGTCTCTCTCTCTCTCTCTGTCTCTCTCTCTCTCTCTCTCTCTCTCTCTCTCTCTCTCTCTCTCTCTCGCTCTTTCTCTCTCACTAGCTTCTGGACCTTAGTGCCTGCCATGTGAATGTAATCCTCTCATTACACGAGCCCCTTTTATTTAATCATTCTTCCTGATATAGACAGACTCCCGGGTTCACAAAGGGGTTAATTATCTATTAGGATGAAGACTGGCTTAGGACATGATCCATTTGTGCCTCCGATTATGTAGCAAAAAACCCTATTTGACAATAATCGTAATAGTAATTATGTAATAAAACAAAATCAAAGATCTTTTTTTTTTGTCGTTTTACTACAGTAGTATCTTGAAGTCAAGACCAATGCAGATAATAATCCATCCTTGTACAATACTGTAAGTCAACAACAGCTTAATTGCACAGCTGTCTATAAAACCGTCTGCTGCACACAGCCCTGCATTTAGGGAATATGAAAATAGACAATCAGAGCAAAAAAAAGTACTAGTGGGCAGTTTTTAAAATTTCCCAGGAGTCAAGTGAAGCTCAGACATTCTGATTTAGATCTTATCAGTCCAAGTTTCCTGAATCTTATTAGAACCTCAAGCATCATGAAGATGCTGTGTCAGATGACTGAGGGAACATAACCTGTGCACTCATAACATTCCATCTGCTATTTCAGTTATACACACATTTATGTGGTGTCCTATAATGAACTGGTGTCTCATCCAGGGTGTATTGAATCCTTTCCATCAGTGATCCTGTAATAGTTTATGGACAAACTGTCAGCTTGATTATAAAGGATACAAATTTCATTTGAATGATTATAGTAAACATTCCCGAAACCTACTAAGTATTTCAGACATTGCTTTTTTTCATTGCTTGTTTTCAAGTTGTAAATGTATTGTAAATTGTGAACGCAACGTATACATTTTTCAGAAACTTTCAGTTAATCGAGGAAATATGTTGCTTTTACTTAAGGCACAAAAACTACTTCTTGATTTTGATGTCCCTAGGTCAGACTATTGTAGTATCTTGCTGCCTAGATGTTTTAGTACATGCAGAACCAAGCTCCACTTATTAGATCCACAAAGTTTGATCACATTACCCCTATCATATCTACACTGCACTGGCTCCCAGTAAAATTTCTTTTTGATTATAAAATACTACTAACGAATTTGAAAACAATAGAAAATGCTTACCCATTGTACCTTGGTATAAATATATTTTAGACTGTAATGTTTTATCATGCATGCAGGTTTTTTATTAGCACCTAGAATAGTGAAGAATACAGCAGGGGTAAAGATTTTTTTAAACAAAAAGCACTTTCCACAAACATGTTATGTAAAAGTCTCATACTTGTTTATTAGCATTGATAATTACACCTCTATACACTAGACTTTTGCCTCCTTCTTTTGTAATCATAAAGACATCCCAGAATTCCTAGTGAGCATTCTTATAAAACATATAGTATTATGTGGCGTTACTCTTCGACAGCTGTGAACTGTAATGATTCTTTTATCCTACCGTCTGGTGTCACCCATAAGAGTGTAGGTTCCCTTTTGAGTCTTGTTCCTCTCAAGATTTCTTCTTTATGTCATTGCAGGGCATTTCCTGGCCACTGTTGTTTCTTGCTTTCTCATTAGGGATCTAAATCTATATTTCTGTAGGGCTACTTCATGACCATGTCTGTGGTCATTGCTATGCAAACAAAAGTGAATTCAATTTATTTAATACCATAATTGTCCCATCTGACTTCTACTCTACTACATCATTAACTGAAATTCACCCAGACTATGACAGAGCTGTCACTGTGCTTCACAATAAACTTGCATATGTGCAGTCTTATACTTCTCACCAACTCATCTTCTGACATAGTGGTGTCTTTGTGAACCAGAAACTCATACATATCACTGTGTAAAACTTTTTTTTTGCTACTGGTTGTTGTGCAATGCTTTAAAGATTTTGCATAGTGAAATATTTTCTGCCTTTCCTTTCTGGAAATAATGGTTATATACTGTAGCTACAACCAGCCTTCATGACTATTTCTCAAGACTTCTGCTTGCCTGGTGAAATGTGTTCTTTGTTGCCAGACCTTGGTCATATTTCTTTTTGTCTCAGTGTCATAGCTCACTTTTGCAACTGCTTACCTTTCCTATTGCATTTATTATAGCTACTGGGTGGTGAGTATTTCAATGCACCTGTGTTTAATTTATATCCCTGAATTTCCTTGATACTATGAACATAACACTGTGAACAGTGCATTTATATCTGTTAATGTTTTCAATCCTCTCCCAATGGCAGCCCAGTATCTATAATTACCTTTTAATACACCCTTTTCTGGGAAAATGCAAAACATTCCTGTTCCTCTTATTGTAAAAACGATATGTAGATAAATAGACTCAATAAAAGCATATATTTTATTTATGCATTTTAATACACAGGGATCTAGGTACATTGCCTCTTACCACTGAACCATTTCAACAGGCTGAGTTTTCCATTATTCATCTTAGGTAGGATCTTGTTGATTAACCTGTTATTAAAAGCACCACAAACCATTTTTGTTCCCTATTAGCAGCTATGACCCTTGTCTCAATCTGAGATAACGATAGGTATCTTACCGTGGTTATTCAAACAAGACTTTGTTTCTTCCTGATATTTGAATTAAAATCCTGGATTACATGACTCAGAATGACGTGTTAAAAGCCGGTTGTTCAGTGAGTGTTAATCTTTTATCCAATTAAAAACAGTGTGTATATGAATCTGCAATAAACACTACGAGATGCACAGACTACACCGAGTGTCTATTTGTGCTGTGTTGGGGAATTAATGGAGATTTTCCCACAGGCTACACTGTCTGCCAAAAACAGTTTGAGTTTAATAAATGAACAGTACAATATTGCAGCGATGTATTTGATCTTTTAATTCACTAAAATTTTAGAAGGAAAGATGACTATTCTAGACACACTGGTGAATATTTTAGTTGCATTTGTTTAGGGGAAGATGGACTTTCCATGCAGTTTTCACAACCAATCACCTGTGGGTCCTGTCTAAGACTCACCATTGCTTCAGAAGATAATCTCATCTAGATAATATGGAAAAAATCGAATATAGTCAGAGGTCTAAAAAATTCTGCCAAAGGTGCAATATTTGTTGTACGTGTTGACTACATTGTGTAGTGACCAAGAACCAGTAAAAATTTCTGATACATGGAAATGTATATGATGATTTGATGATTCTGTCTCTGTTCCAATTAATTTGTACCATTTGACATTTTAGAATATAGTTATAAAAAGTTTAATTTTATATAATCCCACTATCCAGTGTACCAAAGGATGAGGTTCTCATTTTCAGTATGGCTCCTCTCCTTGTGTCTTCTTAAAACCCTCTATAAATCTACATCCTGGTTCTTTAATGCTGCACCTATTGTTAAAAGTGATATACATAGAATTAAAAGTAAATATAAAATTGCTATACAATTTAATTTCCTGGATGGACCCCTAAAGTTTAAATGTAGACTTTCTTAAAGAGACATTATTTCTTTTAGAATAGGTCCAATTAATACTCATTAAAGAGCCTGAAAACATGAGGAATACATTGAGAAACCTTTTCTTATTTTTGGAAAAATCAGCCACAAGTATAAAATTAATTTAATGTAGTTCAACAAAATATAAAATCTTCTTCTTCTTCTTCTTCTTCTTCTTCTTCTTCTTCTTCTTCTTCTTCTCCTTGGGGTTACCTACAACATCTAGAACCCAATGTATTTAGAACAATACAATATAGTATTTGATTATAAGAAATGATTCCAAGTAGGAAACTTCATTTTCGGAAGCTAACTTAACTACCCACATGTTTTAATGGTGTATGTTATAGCTTTTCGCATCATAAATCATATGAAGCTCATTAGCGATAAATATACAGTAGTTTTAATTTCTAAAATATTATTTAAAAAATGTAATTCTTGGAAAATTGCTTTGCAACAATGTCCATTATTAAAGCAATATACAAATATAATTAAATATCATATCATGTCATATTAAATCTGCAAAAACAGCATTCCATTCTGTAGTCAAAAATTAAACCTCTCTCTTTACACAGTCACAAGTGCACATTACAGGTGTAACAGTGATAATCAGATTTAGCAACTTTGTTCTGCACCTCAGAAATCAACTGTCAGGAAGCTTTGTTTATACATGTTCCATGAATTATAAGCTAGTTATGAAAACTCCTTAGAAGATTTAGTACATATAAAAAACATCATTTTAATCTTCAGCACTAGCTTCATCCTTGACAATATCTAGAATAACCACCAACATGGCTTTTAAACATGTACAGCTTAAAAGGCAAACAGTGCCTATTACGATTTATCCCTTTATTTCTTTCTGTTCATTATACCTCATTCTGTTTATTTAACTCCTGCTTCTTGTTAGGTCTGCCTCTGTCACCTGTGTGTATTTTGTATTGAGCTTTTTTAAACATGTGTCTAGCCTCTGGTCAACAACCGTCTCTCGAGAAGAGCAATAGGGACCCATAAGGGTTTTAATGGAATGCCAGAGAGACGGATGCGGCACTTGCTCCAAACTGTGATTTATCTGGCCTGCTGAGTGAGAGAATCTGGGTAAATAAGTGGCATGGAAACTATCGTCATAGAAACTGCTGTCCTGCAGTAGTGCTGAAAGGGGTCAACAGTGCTGTAAAAAAGAAAAGGGCAGAACACAAACATGGAGAAAACCAGAATAGTTAATGAAATCTCTTTACAGGTTTTTAATGAGCACAATTGTCATGTTAAGTGAGATGGGTGGTGACCCTTTTGTTCTGGACTACCTAGGGAGATCTCTATCTAAAAAACATTCTTATTAAGGTTGTGCTCAACTACACAATACAATGTGCTGTGTGTATGTTGTCAACTTATGGTTTCTACCTAAAAAGACTACATGAGTCCAAAGGTGTTGAATACTGTTAAAGCATTGATTCCCAACCCCAACCACTATGCTCTAGTATCATACCAGGAGTTGTGATGTGTAGCAAACATAAATATGATTAGTGATGTTTGCTCTTTACATTTAGTTAAATCATTTAAATGATGATGAATTTCACAGTATAATTAAAATGACCATGTGGTCTGTAACAGTGTAAAGTGTATTTATTTATACTGATTATTTTCTTTACTTTCATTGACATTTATATACCACTTTTACACCACACCAACTATCCAACCTTTCAGTTGAATTTTTTTTATTAATTATTATTTTTAATTCATTGAAGCATGGTCATTTGTACACTTTGTACATTTATAGAAGCATTTTTTAAAACCATTTTTTGTGTTGCATTCATCATACAAGTTCCTGTGTAAGTTGTTACTATAGAAACAATAACGCATTAGCACGAGTGCATTAATAAAGCTTGGAGCCAGCCTGACCAGTCAGAATCGATTAGTATTCAACAGCTCTGTGGTGTTACATATTAAATATTAAAAGCAAAGGAGACAAGAGTTATTTTAATTCTGTTTATCAGGTGAGATCAATCCTGTGCCAGTAGAACACCTACAGTAACACTCTGTTTCCTCACATCTAAAAGATCAATACGTGTCTAATTAACTTTTTTCTGTGTGCTCATATTGCTAAACAAGGCATCAGTATAGTGTAGTAGGATAACAGCAAAAGAAATTTGCTAGTGAAGAGTGTTAACACTCACATGGCAGTGCCGCATGATGGTCACACAGCGCTCTCTCAAACAACACGCATTGCTCAAAATGAGGGGGTGTAAAGGATTACATCATCTCTGAGTCTGATAATAAAAACCAAGAATTTAAAAACCTGAGAAACCAAGTTTCATCTATGTTCTGATACATGTCAAATCAAACTACTGCCAATGGTAGCAGTAAAGAGAGAGAATAGATGTGAGCACTTTGCCTCAACCTTCTGTTACCACATTGCATTGCGTATGCTTCAGTTTCTGCATTGTGTTTTTTCATTTGTTTGAATCTCTCTCTGTGTGTGTGTGTGTGTGTGTGTGTGTAGGTGTCTATGACATTGAAATCCAGAGCATGCTTTTAAGATTGATGTGTGGGAGGCGGACTCCCCACAGTGCCGATGTAAGGAGGTGAGTACAGCCATCAGCTTTTAATGTTTTTGTTGTACCTTCAACATCCTTTCTGCCCCCAAATCTCCCCATCAAACTCCTGCACCTGAAGGAGAGGGGAGCTGAATTTATCCAATCGTAAAAATAACTGCTCTTGTCAGAATCCGATTTTTATACATGACTCTGAAAATGATTTTGGAACAATGGAGATGTTCAGCTGTCATGTTATAAAAGTAACTCAGTAGAACTGTGCAGAGGTAACTCTTACCTAGACATGGCTTTTTTTTTTTTTATTTTAAACATGGTGGTGAACCAGAAACGTGTTCCTTAAAAGCATCCACTTAGTCACTGTTTCTGGACTAAAACATTAACTATAGATTTAAATTGTCTATATTTTGAAAATGTACTTTTTTATGTATGTATTAGGTGGTGCAGTGGTACAGAAGCTAGCATTACTACCTCACTGCTCCAGGTTCCAGATTCTTTGTGTCTGCGTGGGTTCTCTCTGGGTTTTTACCCACTGTCCAAAAGCTGCTGATAGGAGGATTGGTGACATTACATTTTTGATCATTCTTGATGAAATTTTCTCAAGCTCGTTCAGATTCAAATGGATATCATTGATGAACACACAAATCATGCTGTTCAAAGTTGTTCAAGTTTCTTGCAGACTCTAACAGGTTTTCTTGTAGCATTGTGTTTCCTAATCCCTGCTGATAACCATGTTTCACTGTGGGTTTGGTGCTCTCAGTGTGATGAGCAAATGAGCAAGTGATGAGTTCTGACAAATGTTTTCACTTTTATGTCAAGGCTAAAAATCTGAATTTTGGCCACATCAGAAAACATGTCTCTATATGATTGCCGAGTCCTCACAAGTGATTTCAAAGGCTTTATTTAACTAATGTTTTTTTTATTTTTTTCAAAAATCACCACTCTTACATAAAGCTCAACTTTAGGAATGTATGGAATATTGTTGTGTTCTGAACAGGATCTGTGGATCTCTAGTTTAAGGTATTTTTTTCCAAAGTCAGACACTTTCCAACTTTGTCCCAGGATTGTTTTGAGAGCACCTTAATCCGTATGATGCTGATTGCTTAGGCATGTTTCGTAACAATCTCTGTTTGACAACACATTTGCACACAAGTGGACTTGATTCAACTATTGCACAGCAGCCTTACAGTTTCAAGATCCTAGGTTCAATCCTCTCCGTGTGGAGTTTTGGCAGATACTCTGCATACACGTGGGGGTGAATCTGTGTGTGATGCTGATGTCCCATAGATCCATCACAACTCTCTAAGACCATGAAATACTCATACAGTTTTTTTGTTGATGTTTTAGTAATTAACTTGGCTATGATTAATCCATCCTCCATACCTCTTTCCCATCGCAGTATGTTACTCTGTTATATAATACATTACATACAGTATTATCCCAGTTAACTGAAAAAGTTCAAGGGAGATGAATACTTATACACACTGTAGAACCTTTAAATTATTCAAAATGAGACAAACCTTCTAGATTGTTCTAGACTGAACCATTTTCTAATATTTCTTATCATTCTGGTTAAAGAGGCATTAGACAACAGATTTAATTACATTATACTGGTTGAATGGTTGTCATTTTAAAAGATCTTTTCCCTTTTCATTTATAACTGAATTTTGACTGATTTAACATTTGTATTTGATGAAATGTCATTTCTAGAAATGGTTTTCCCAGGACAATTATGAATAATGAGTTCCCATAGAGGGTTAACTTTAATCATACCTACAGATACTCTACATGTAGTGATGAATAACCCATCACTTCATGTTTAAAATGCAAGCTCTCCTAATTGCACTTCATGACAGATGTGAGCTGAATGGGAGTTGTTGCCACTTGTGAGTCATGACACAGTTGAAAGAAAGCTGCCAGGCTCGTGTATTGATTTCAGTGCCGTTCTTGTAATGAAGATGGTGGGGGCATTGACAAATGGGCAAACGATCAGGCAGAAAGAGCCCAGCTGTCTCTGCTCTCCAGCTTTTATCTGGCACATGTTGAAGATGTTCCACTTGAGCAGTGGCCACAAGAGCACAAAACCCTCTGACAAGATCCGGCACTTTGGAATGAAGAAGGCATTTTATGCAGAGTCTACAATTAAGACACAGACAGAGCAAGAGCTGCTATTTCATTTTTTTTAAATGAATATAATACATCCATGCTTCATAATCTCTACAGTAATGCTTAAGTTACAGAATATTGCTATGTTCATGAATGGTTATTCTTTGCGCCTGTCAATTGTGTTTAGTTTTATTGTGAAAAGCAAGAGCTCTATACATTTCTATGATATACTCTGAGATGCTTTCACTTTTCACCTTTAATAACAATTCAGGAGTAATTAAATTAGTTCCTAGAGTCAAACATTCAGTATCTGCTGGGCCAAGAAGCTTTCCTGCATCAAGCTGCTTTGATGGGTAATTGGTTGTTTGTTAAAAAGGCAAACTTGCAGTGGGCAAAGGTTACTTGCAGAGCATTAAAAAAGCATAAACAGTCTTTCAACATTTCAGTTCATGCACACTACAGTACACCAAACAGACAACAGTTTAAAATATTAAAGCAGTGTTTTTTTCACGTTCAGCTGTCAGCTCCATCTTCAGTAAGTTATTGTCTTTTGAAGTTGCCTTCCTGCACTGTGTCTTTTTTCTAAATAGAGACAAAGAGCCTTAGTATTTTTTTTTGTTTGTTTGTTTTTCTGTATTGACTTATGTATAAATGCCCCAAGAACAAGCAGGAACTGAAGACAGTTGCAGTAGAGGCCTGGCAGAGCATCACCAGGGATGAAACCCAGCATCTGGTGATGTCTATGCGTTCCAGACTTCAGGCTTTAGTTGACTGTAAAGGATTTGCAACCAAGTATTAAAAAAGTGAAAGTTTGATTTATGATTATTATTCTGTCCCATTACTTTTGGTCCCTTAACAAGTGGGAGGCACATATGCAAACTGTTGTAATTCCTACACCGTTCACCTGATTTGGATGTAAATGTCCTCAAATTAAAGCTGACAGTCTGCAGTTAAAGCACAACTTGTTCGTTTCATTTCAAATCCATTGTGGTGGTGTATAGAGTCGAAAATGTTAGAATTGTGTTGATGTCCCAATATTTATGGACCTGACTGTATGTATGTATTAATCAATTTATTAATTCATTTCTCTGTTGTTTTAATATTTTAAGTCATTTTTGAAGCAAGCCACTAATATTCGAATGTCACAATGCGACGCCACATTAAAATTAATGTGTTATGATCCATTACAGCTGTGTCTCAAGGGAAGCAACAAATAAAAAGGACACACATGCAGTGAAATGTACTAGTTTTATTAGGTTCAAATCGACTCTATTATCCAAAACCGCATTTAATGTTTAAATAAGCCAAATGGTACCCAGTACGGGGGTGGTGGTGGCGGTGGAGAGGGGTGGGGGGTGTCTGGTATGGGGTCAAAGTTGCTTTGTGGTTAGCATGGTTGCCTCACTCCTCTGAGGTTGAAGGTAAGTATTCCCATCTTTGCCCACTGTGTGTGTAATTGTCCATGTTCAACTGGTTTCTGCCCAAGTCCAAAGACACGATTATCACCTCTAAATCATCTGTGGTGTGTGTGTGCAATTGTGCCATGGGCAATCCAAGGTGTCCACTGCTTTGTGCCCAGAGTCTCCTGCGACAGGCTCCAGATGCTCCATAACCCTGCGTAAGATAAGTGGATGGACTGATGGAAGCATACCAAGCAAACAAAAGGCAAAGCAAAAAAAATTAAATATTTGTTGGGTATTTTGCATGCACGTTGGAGATTCTTTAAAACCATACACACACTCTGCAGACAGATTTTTCATCTGCTGGTGGATTTAATAAATTTTCATGATCTTTCAAGCTCATAGCTTCATTTATATCCTTCAGAGTCCTTCAGTACTACCCACCAGTAACGTCAGTGATTAATGACTATTAATTTTACAGGTACTTGCAACTGCTGTATTTAATACAGAATTTTTTTTAATACTTTAATTTCAGTTAAAACTGTTTATGTGACAGTGGGTTAGTATGAAGTTTTTCTGGCATATAGGTATGGTCTGAATTCTGTTCGGGGTCTAACATACTTAAGTCCCATATCCTATGTCCCATATATATATATATACACAACATAAATTGTTCCATATACAGTAGACTACAGAGTGAAAAATGAGTGAGCAAGGGATCGATTTCAGACACAGCACAGGAGAAGCCAAATATCTACAGCTGTTAGTGTGGTATCATATATTTAGAATTTATTTGAATATGGTGAATGCTTCTTTTGTTTTATAATTACGGAAGCCTTCTATAAATGGACATTCCAGCAAAACAACTGACTGGTTGCACCTGGATACAAGCAATTATAGGCAATTCTATTTCATTTAGATTTTTACATTTTTTTTTTTTTTTAAAAACCTGCAGATCAGGCAATGCACAAAATCCATTATAATCAACTAAACTGAATTTAAGACCACCAGTATAAAATAAAATTTTATAGCTTCTTATTGCTTTTCTGAAAATAGAAAAAGAGAATATCATCCAGTCTATAATTTGTTCATTTATTCATCCTGCAATTTTACAACAGGAGTAGTGGAATTAAAAAAAAACTGCAGATTTTTAATACACTGAATGTTGAGCACAATGTTACTGATTACATAAGATTTTCTGTATATTAGCATCATTAGCATATTTTATACAGTCAAATACAATCCATATAATGTAGCTAATGCACTACAAAAGTGAAGAGTAAACTTCATCCCATCTATTGTCACATTTCCACAAGTAACACAGCATTAGTAGCTTGTTCTGTGGCAGTGTGAAGAAAAATGGAGTCACTTAAATGGAAATTTCCACATAACCATAATGACAAATGTCATTATCAAAGACCACAGAGCCATAAACACAAATGAAATACATTATTAGACTTTTTCTTTGTTGCCTTCTGGTTCAGTCCTTTAACTTTGATCTTGTAAGCTCCACAGATGCATCCTTTCTGAATCCTGGCAGGTAGAAATGTGTGATTCCCAGCACTCCTGCCGTGGCCACAGTGATCTTCTAATACAGGCCGTGTCTGATCCAGCATGCCAGCAGGAAACAGGAGGGCGTGAAAGTCTGCAGTTCTCTGTCACATTCTCTGTCTCTGCCAGGCTGAGAGTAGAAATATGGGCCTACATCACATACTGCCAGACTGGCAGCCTGTAATTAAGCATAGTGTTTGTTGCTCGTTCAGCCAGTGTTAAGGTGGCAGCTTTCAGGAGAAGGGAGGTCTTCTCGTGCTTAAACAATTGTTAAATATAGTCAGTAAACTTAGTTCAGGAAACTTTGTGATAATTCCTGATAGGAAAGCCACATGTTTTGGCATTTGAAAATGCTTCAGGAGAGAACTTTGTGAAAAAAAAACTTTAGCTTGGTGATTCTCTTTAAGAATAAAAAATTAAATGCATCCTTGCCTACGTTATGACAAATTCAGCGAGAAGCCATAAAACATGGTCTAATCCTTTAAAAACTACTCATGCCCAGATGGATTAATTAACGTTATCATGGTCTAATCCTTGAATATTTGTTCAAGCACAGAATGATTAACTATGTCACCTCCGTTTCAAATTATTGCATTTAAAGCACTTGCATAGAAATAGAAATTTAAAAAAAATGCTATTTCAATTTCACTGGCTATAAACATGATATTAAATATTATTTAAAATATTATATATTACATTTGAATACATTTAAATATCCACATGTATTATCTGTTATTATATAATATTATATATATAATCTATATTATCACTTTATATATCTGACATATACTTTATTATTTTGTGTTTGATGATGGATTTCAATTTTATATTCATCTTATTTTTAAACCTCATATAGTCTCAGTGCAATTTTCCTGAGCAGAATGTGCCGGAATATTATCAAGTACACAAACACACAGCAGTGGGTCTCAGATGCCATCAGTTTTGCTTATATCAGTAAAGCAGTGCTCAAGCACAAATACTGGAACAACGTCACACCCATGCTGATTTGCAGGGCTCATAAGTCTAAGACTGCTTAGAGAGAAGGGGGGGGGGGAGTCAGAGAGAGGCAATTTTTAATCCTAATAAAGGCCTGTTGTGTCTTAACTCCTTAAGTGGTGATTGTTAGTTATACAATAGGTATTTTGTCACTTTGACCACATTCATTTTCATCCCTGGTGCTTCTTTGGGTAATTGTGGGAAATGAATTCGGAACCTGAATTCTGCAGCGCTTTTCCATTTTGTGTTTGCCATGGAACTGAATGTAAATCACCCTTTTCTTGCTGAAATGTCACATTTCCACAAATACAGTACAATACAGTACGAGCCATTAAACAGAAATTAGGGCAGAACACTTTAGTTAAGTCTCTTTCTCTCCTGTATTATAATGCAAAATTAATCAGACACACATACATTTAGCATAGCCAGTTCAGTAAAACTGTAATGAATTTGGGAGATAGGAAGAAAACAGCAGTAAAAAGGTGGACGCTCATGTGAATAGAGGGAAACCATTAAATGTCCACACAGACAGTATTTAAAGTTCAAATTCAAATCAGGGACACTGGGTCTGTGAGGAAACAATTCTGTGTTCTGCCTCGAAATAAACATTTAATTTAACCTGTAAATTTAGAGTGCCTGAGAACTACAATCAGGGTGTCAAGGTGGCTTAAAGGTAGACATGCTGTCCTATGTGTGCATGTTCAGGGGTTTCTTCCAGGCACTCTGGTTCCCTCCCCAAGTCAAAAGACTCTGTCTGTAGTTGTGATTGTGTGCGCAATTGTGTCCTGTGAAACACATCCAGGTTGTCCCCATCCCTATCTCTGGGATATTCTCCCTGCAGTCCTATGAAGTATAAGTGATACAGAAAATGGATAGATGAAAGTATTACATGCAGAGGGCTTCTTAGAGCTACAATACATTAAAACATCAAAGCTGCTTTATCCACTAACTAGCCCTTCAGTGTGTATGATTAACTGGAGGAAGGAGGTGAAGGTCATTTAATATGAATTAGTGATCATATGTTTGTGTTAATCCCACACCACTGGAAATCCTGTTGGTGGGAGAAGCCCCTGTGGAGTGCTGTCAAAATACATCAGATCTTTCATTTCACAGAGTGGCTTCAGCACCTTCAGGGAAAAGCAGCTGAACACTGCCGTGACCTATAAGACTGACTGAGCAATTACTTCGACCATTCTCCTACAAGTTATTTGAATGTTTCTTTTAGTAACGGATTTTCAAACAGGTGTTTTAATTATTTCTTACTGATAACATTTGCGATGCCTTCCAAGAGAAGCATACAGTTGCTTAGGAACCCTAATTGTTTTCTAATCATAACCACATAATCCTATCATAACATCAAAACGTGTTCAACATTATTCTAATATACCATTACATCAGTATTTATCATTTATATAACATTTATCCAAAAAAGCCTTTTTGTTTTTTTCAAGTGCAATGTCTTTCCCACCAGGGAATCAGTTCTCCTCAGCTTCCTCCCACACTTTGATCTTCTCCTTAGATCTGTCTGAAAACAAGAGAAAACACACACGACTGCAGGAGAGAGAGAAAGAGGGAGGTCATTTGCTCTCAATTTCCGACAACACTTTCAGGTTGCAGAACACTCTCACAAAATCCACAAAGTAATTACCCCCATATTTAACGGCAGACCTGCAGTCCATGTCCAGGGAATACAAAGGGCCCTCTCAACTGAACCTGGAGCATACAAAGGTTTTGTGGTCTATCTGAGCTGAATGTCCTGATAATATGTTCAGTCACAGTACACTTCAGATAGCCATAATGTAATGTGACATCGGTAGCTATATCAATTGGCTTTCACATAACTGAGGGGCAAGTGAGGCAGCTTTAATATTTGAAAACATGTGGGGTAAAAAGAATGTTGGGGGTTGAGGATAAGGGGGTCTGTCCACTTTCAAGGTACAACGAAAGCAGGAAATGGAAATAAATATTAGATATTGCATAAAAGAGTACCTTTTTTTTTTTCATTTTTGAGATAAACTTATATCTTAGTGAAGTAGTATATATCAACTGATTGATTATGATTGTATTATCTGGGCAGTGGTGGCTCAAGTGGTTAGGGCTCTGAGTTGTTGATTGGAGGATCAGGTTTCAAGCCCCAGCACTGCCAAGCTGCCACTGTTGGGCCCTTGAGCAAGGCCCTCAACCCTCCCTGCTCCAGCGGCGCTGTATCATACAGAGCTGCCCCTGCGCTCTGACCTCAACCTCCTCAGTTGGGATATGTGAAGAAAAGAGTTCCACTGTGCTGTAATGTATATGCGGTGATAATAAAGGCTTCTATTCTATTATATTTTTTTTTAAAAATCCTAGTTTTGCATATTTTTCACAGTTGCAGTAAAGTAACCTTATTTTCTGACCCGTTTTCTTTGCACACATACAGTACATGCATGTTCATGAGCAGTAGCTGGGGTTGGGTTCTGACTCTCCACATTGTCTGCCACCAGTGTGCAGGTTGGGGCTTGCTGTGAGTACAGCTGTGAGAGGGCTACTCCCCTGAGACTCCTGCTACCATATATTCTGCTCATGTGCTTCTCCTGAAAATATGGCTTCAAGCAACAAGGAACAAGGAAGTATGAATCAGGTTTGTTTAGTCTATGAATATTTTAACTCAAGGCATTTGCTAAAGGTTTTTTTTTTATTAAGCAGGAATATCTATATATCATCTTTATGGATCCCCAAAGAAAAATCAAGTTGTTCCAGATTAGCAATTTGAACAAGACTGTATAAAATATGTATATTTCTGAATATGTACATTTCATATTTCTGCAATGATTCTGCTGGGTGTTCTCTGCCCTGTGTGCATGTAACTTGGTGATTAAGGGTTGGTCAGAGGTGCACAAACTGAGAATGGTATTTATTTGGGTCAAACAAAAAAAATCATAATCAACACTGAAATCCCAGACAGCAATCAAATGAAGCAGAAACAAAAAAAAAGAAAAATCTTTAAATCAAAAATGAAAATGAGAGCTAGATCAAAACCAAAAACAAGGCTTATAGTGATGGCACATTTATGATGAGATAATATATAAAGTGAAAACTAATCAAGGAATGAGCTCAGAACAGGTGTAAACATATAGTAACAGACCAATTACGGGACAGGGACGGAGACAACACTTCTGTACTGCATATAATGTTTGCAATGCTTAAGGATATCCATTTTTTAATCTATAGTATCGAATGCGCTATATTTCCCAGTATGCTACTATATGACTGCATTCATTTTTTACAGTTCTCTATTCTACTCATTATTTTTGCAAAATATGTTTTAGTGTACAACTGTAGCAGAAGAATGTCACTGTATTTAGATGCTTTATGCACAAGACAATAAACTTGAAACTTGAAAGTAGACAGAAACAAAAAAGTACATGGACTCAGCTCAAGACCCAGACAAAGATTTTGTATTAATTACAGTAATATATTAATATTTCTATGTAAGAGCTAGTTTTAGATAATGAAATTAAGCAGAAATTAAAATAATTAAAATCAAATCAGAAAAATAATCATATTTTATATATATATATATATATATATATATATATATATATATATATATATATATATATATATATATATATGACATATATATATATATCAAACTGAAATATCAACATTATGTGCAGTAGCCAGTTTATCACATAGACCTACCACTGGCTTACACACACTCATTAGCCAACACTGCACCACCTAATGCACTGACTGCATCTCATACACTAGCATATGAAGAAGAAGAAGAAGAAGAAGAAGAAGAAGAAGAAGAAGAAGAAGAAGAAGAAGAAAGATGCCTTATTTTTGTCACATATACATTACAGTACAGTGAAATTCTTTTCTTTTCA
Organism: Tachysurus vachellii; assembly: GCF_030014155.1. Taxonomy (NCBI): domain Eukaryota; kingdom Metazoa; phylum Chordata; class Actinopteri; order Siluriformes; family Bagridae; genus Tachysurus; species Tachysurus vachellii. Next base: position 10,482,186 of record NC_083473.1, read on the forward strand.
TATCCTAGTTTGGAAGTTAGGGTCAGAGTACAGGATCAGCTATGATACAGTGCCTCTGGAGCAGAGAGGGTTAAGGGCCTTGCTCAAGGGCCCAAAAGGTGCAGCTTGGCAGTGCTGGGGCTTGAAACCTGACCTTATGATCAATCAGTGGTACTTTGCATTAAGTCAAGTAAACAAAGCACAACAGAAGGAAAATGCTTTGAAATAAAATCAGGTAATAAGTACAAGGCATTGGGAATGTTAGTGAAAACACATGGTTTATGGCACAAAAGATCATTTCATATGTTATGTACTGCATACTAGAATAACTTTTTTTTAGAATATTTTTATTGAAATGATGGAGTGAGTCTGGGTGTTTGGTGTTATTAACTATTGAGTCCTGTTCATACACTATCGTTTTCTCTATCATGGCCATTGAAGTGCTCGGGCCTCTGTCTATTACACTGTGTGATTGAGAGATCTCATTCTCATCGTCCAGGTTTCACCCCTTTCTGTTCCTTCCCAAGCAAACAGCTGGAGAGAAAGCAGAGCATTCGCCATATAGGAGTTCAGTGCAGATTTTACATGAATCTAGCCTACTCAGAAAGAATAGACTTGTGCTCCCCAAGGAAAAGGTACAGTAAGATTGCACCAACGCTGTATCTGTCCCCTGAAAGGTAGAAGGGTAATATTTTACCACCTGGAGACCAGTGTTGTCTCAGTGATGTTGTGAGTGGGTTGGAGGTAATTCTCTTTGCACCTCTTGATGAAACCCTTTTCCCAGACTTTTCTATTCTGCTTCCATCATTGTACAACCCATTATCACAGTCATATGTTTCTTCGAATAGAATGATCCAGAGTTGAAGTGTAATTTATAGATGACAAATAAGAATTGTGACAGAAAAATCCTCTGGAGGCCCTTCTGTGCTGCACATTTATGTTGTCTGATGTGTTGTTAGAATGAGATAATCCAGCCAGCGCACCAGGATATCACTGACCTGCATCGATCTGAGTTTCACCTCCAGTAGAGGTGAATCTAAACAAACTAGATGCACCAGAGAACATGAATTGTGCCATTTTCTTTGATCTATCCTTGTAGATAGAGTGGAGAACACCACACTGAAAAAATGGAATATGCAGTCAGTTAGTCAATGTCTTACTTCTGGTTGGAGTTCTCATCATTTGGGGGCTGCTTGTTGCGGTTGAGGATGGCTCTACATGCATAGCCTGAAGATGGGATTGCACTCAAGTTTCCATCAGTGAACAGTTGATAATATCAACAAAATTGACTTCTTTGTTAAGACGAGAATGAATTTCTTGTTGAGACTTTATAGTGCTCTGTTATAGAAGGGAAATGGTTTCTAATTACACTCAGATGAGGGTGTGTTCCTTTTGAGTCTGGTTCCTCACAAGATTTCTTCCTCATATCATCTCAGAGAGGTTTTCCTTGCTGTTTACACCTTTGGCTTGCCCATTAATTAATATTCTTTGAATTTCTATATTTGCTTATATATAAACTGCTTTGTGACATTGTCCATTGTTTAAAGCTCTGTACAAATAAAATTAATTGAATTGAAGAAGTGGGGCACGGTGGTTTAGTGGTTAGCACGTTTGCCTCACACCCCCAGGGTTGGGGGTTCGATTCCCGCCTCCGCCTTGTGTGTTTGGAGTTTGCATGTTCTCCCCGTGCCTCTGGGGTTTCCTCCGGGTACTCCGGTTTCCTCCCTTGGTCCAAAGACATGCATGGTAGGTTGCTTGGCATCTCTGGAAAATTGTCTGTAGTGTGTGATTGCGTGAGTGAATGAGAGTGTGTGTGTGCCCTGTGATGGGTTGGCACTCTATCCAGGGTGTATCCTGCCTTGATGCCCGATCACGCCTGAGATGGGCACAGGCTCCCTGTGACCCGAGGTAGTTCGGATAAGCGGTAGAAGATGAGTGAGTGAGAGTGTACAGTATACATACAATACATGCAAAGTTTCCCATCAAAATGTGATGTAATTACTTACACTAAACTTTCACAAGTTTCTAATCATACTAAATTATGCAGTTAAACCCTGTATGGGAGAGTACTGCAATGGTAAAGGGCTGTTCAAAAAGTCCAGTGATCTGAGTTTGATCCTCAGATCAAGTCAGAGTGTACCGTTTGATTTCATTCAGGCTTTTGAAAATACATGACCAAATTATTGTAGATGCATAAAAACAAATTGTGTTACTGTAACACAATTCAGCCACATGCAACCAATTTATTCATTTGAATCAAGTTAATTCAGTGAGCTTTTTGTCAGTGTAGACTCTGTGAATCAACTCCAGTGTGCATGTACAAAATCTTCAGTTAAGAGCTTGCCAGCTTCCATAATGTAGCTTTTTAGTCACTAAGCATGCCAAAACAGTTTAAGCTAAAATGAACATTATAGCCACAAGAACAATAATCTAACTATAATTGTTTTGGGGCACAAGAGCAGTAACCTATAATTGTTGACTCAGTGAGAGAAAGCCAAGAGAGCAGAATTGAATATGCTGTCTGGGTGGGAGGGATGACATTACTCTCTCCTCTATCAATTGTGGGTGTCTGTGCTATCATATATACTAAAGAGAACAGTTAGCACAGAGTGTGTTCAGATTCCCTGTAATGTAGGATGAGCCGTAGTTTGACAAGATGCAATGACTGGCTTTATTTTTCTTGGAGGAGACACATTTTATCATTCCCTTTCCCCAGTGGCTATCTGTTATAAGATAGAGAAGAGTTATGTAGCTAGTGTGTTCGAATTGGCAAAATGTCTTAATTGGATGTTGACCAAATGAAAATTGGAATAAAACGAGTAAACAAATTATCAGAAAATTGTGAGTTCAAATCCAAGGACTACAGGAGGACCACTGCTGGATTCTCGATTACTCATTTCAATTATAAGCCATAAAATTGGATAAAGCCATCTGCCAATGTCATTAAACAACTTTAATCAGTCTGTATGTGTGATAATGCCTTAGGTCTTTGGTTTATGACTAACAAGTTGTAGGCCTTGTACACTACACAGAGGTGTAGACAATTACTGTAACTGTAACAAAGAAATTATATTTTACAGGAATATTTCTCCTAGAAATTACAGTAAGGTTTAACTTAAGTGAATTTAAATATGTAAAAAAAAAATCAATCCTGAGTGTAGTCCACCTTTATTCATTAAGTGCTGCTTTAGATGGGGATATTTCTCAGTCCAAATCACCCCAATACACCAAGTCACATACACCATGATCCTTGGGATGTTGCTAGAAATCTTTCATATGGGAATGAACACTCAGGAAAAAGGATCGAACCAAGCTGTTTGCTAAGACAACACAACCATCTAAGCATCCTGTGAATTGCAAGGTTATATAAGGTAAAGGACATTCACATGTTACACATATTTTAAATGTAATGTAAATGAATATTGAGTGAATGTTATCACTTATTTGCACATTCTACGTACTTTAAGCAGGAGTTAAATTAGGCTTTAGTAGGGAGAGCGTTACTTGTTTCTTGGGTATTATATTATATGTTATTTTTATTTGATAGCATAAAAATGTGATTTTTTTTTTTGTGTGATTGTAATATTGTATGTGTTGTAAAGCAAAATATTTTATTTGATTAACCAAGAATGCAAGATGTCCCATTTTACTGTAGCCACAAGTAGAACCATTGTATTAAATAAATAAATAAATAAATAAATAAATACTTCTAAATTCATTAACCTTAGATTAATGTTTTTAATTATAGTCCCCACACAAATGCCATTGCAGTACAAATCCAATTCACAAAAGCCTGTCTGCACTTCAAATATTTTTTCCTCCATGTATATTTGATGAGTTTCATTTTAGGAGCAGAATGGAGTAGAAAGACCAGACCATCATTTCCAGCTCTCCTGCCTGTAGAGCATGCTGAGATTACTTATTCAAATCACTAGCAACTTCTTGCTTCTGGTTAATAGTAATCATAATCAATTATTGTCTTAGAGGAATTCTCTTCTTTGCGCACAGCTTAGAAAGGGTTCCACAAAAGATATCATGGTGCAACCAACACAGTGAGGTTTATTCCAAGTATATGTCTATGTACATATTTGTGTATTTGACCATGCATAAAAGCCTGTCATTGTGCGGAATGAGGTGTTTTTTTCTCAGCTGAGAGCAAAAGCCTGGTTTCCTTGCATCAACATTAACTTGAAGTGACACATAATTCACAAACGGATGGATGCATGTGCCATTGTGGAAATGGGATTTAAATTATGCAGAGGCTTCTGAATGTGCTGCACCATGTGGTATGCTAACATTTACTAGCTGCCATAAACAACAGCAGAAAGAAATATGGTGGCAGCTGGGGAAACATGATCTAGAAATGGATCAGGTTGTTGTTGTTGTTTTTTTTTTTTACTATAGCATGTATGAGAAAATAAAAGAGAAAAAAGAATAGAAAAAGTAACTTTTCTTCCTGCACGGAAACCCAGTAAAGTGCATAGCTAAGCAAAACTACTAGCTAGTCTGATTAGCAGTGACAAGTTTATTGACATATATCATTGCTGGCATCTTTATACCTGTCTACCCAAATTGCTCTCAAATCCTTTTCCAACCCAATTTTCATGGCTGCTCCAAATTTCTGCAAGAGCAAAGCTGCTCTGTTTGTATTTAGTGTGTCTGAAAATAATACTGAAGACAATATTTGGTACAGTGTGTTGCTTACTTGCTGCTAAAATTTGCCTTTGTTTTATTGTAGCCCATTTATCATTAGTGGTATACGTTGTGTTTCTCACCATCTCTTTGTTTTTTGTGTGTCAGTATGTTCTCAGGTCTCTGAATTAGAAAGTCTGACTATAAAGAACCAAAGCCTGAAATGTTCACAACTGACAGAGATGTGTTACCAAAATATTTCGCTTGGACCACTTGACTTAATTATCTGTGTGTGTGTATGTGTGTGTGTGTGTGTGTGTGTGTGTGTGTGTGTGTGTGTGTGTTTAAATCTGAATTCATGCTCTGTTGAGCTCCAGTAAGAATAAAACCTGCATGCTATTAAACAGTGATGTGGAAGCTCTACATCCAGCATGCTGAGTGAGAGAGACAGCGAGAGAGAGTGAGAGAGAGAGTGTGTGTGTGCGTGTGTGTGCGTGTGTGTGTGCGTGTGTGTGCGTGTGTGTGTGTGTGTGTGCGTGTGCGTGTGCGTGTGCGTGTGCGTGTGACTGAGTGCCCATTTGTCTTGCATACTGAGTGCATTGCAGTCCTTATCAAGTTCCGCAGTCCCACATGAATCCACACATGTTAAACAGAGAGCTGCCACTAAACCACAGCTTTCTTTCTCTCTCCCTCTTTCTGTCTGAATTCATGCTGTCATCTTTCTCTTTGTTTTTCAAATAAGAATTAAAAAACAAAGCATCACTATGCAAAAAGAGCCTGTAGACAATGGCCATCAGAGCCACAAGGAGTTAAAGTGAATATTTTGTTCACGAGCCATTCTCCTTCTACAGTGTCCTTGTTTTTAGACACAGTGCCAGACTAATTACCATGTTAATTGCATGCTAATTGGACAAGAACAATACATTCATCATTCATTGTTAACTTTTTTTTATTTGGGGGTTTCAATTAAAAATGGAAGTGATTTGATAACAGTGCATTAAATGTGCCATTATAAAGACAGCAAGACACTGATTGAGTCCTAACAAGGAACAGACTAAGCTGCTTTTTCAGTTTCAAATACATACTGTATATTGTATGGAAGGACAAAGTAGAAATTATTGTCTAACCAAGATACATCTGCATCATTTTGGATGCTTTATTTTACGTAGTTTTGCTAGCGAATGAGCACATGATGAATGATCAACGTTGTTTAAAATGTACTAGTGGAAAATAACAGAGAAAAGAACAATTACAAAAGCAGGATCATGCAAAAATGAAGATGGGTCCTTAAACTTAGTTATACAACACCACAGTTGACTTTTTTTTTGCAAACTCTTTTTTAATGTGCTCTTTTGAATATTTTAGTGTTTCTATAGTAACCACTTACACTAGACTTTGTATGGTGGCTGTCCACATCACTGATATGATAAAGTTTTCTCTGAAGTCTCTAGTGTGTTGTCTGCTATGGGAAATCCTTCAGCCTTTTGCTGAAATCCTTCATGTTTTTTCACCATAACATGCCAAGCTGCATTTTTTTCAAGAGAGAAAAAAGAGAAACTCTTGACTGAATAACAGTTTATTGCGTAGCTGTTGTAATATAAGTGATGACAGAAGAAACTTGTCAGATGTTTTACAACCATAAAGTAACTGTGAATGAATAAAAAATATGGTGTGGCATGTTTTAATGAATATTTTGTTAGTGTTGGAAAACTGCTGTGGTATAAGAACCATAAAATACTTTGAGATTTGTGCTGTTATTTGAAAGTTATCGGTTTGGGCTGTTAACAGTAAATCCGCTTCATGCTACATCACACCATACCTCCCTATGATTTATATCAGCATGTGCCCATATAATGCAACATTTTAAAATAAATAATCATTTTTTAGATAATTGTCAGATAATAGTCAGTGTGTTCTTAACCCTTAACCAGTACACTAGTGATCCATTCCGGATAATAACTTATTGGACATTTTAATCCGTATAAACAAATGAATTATTTTATTACTGATATAAAATTATTCAGGACACTGTTTGGTTTCAGTGTGAGATTTTTTGCCTCTGTTGGGATAACCTTATATAACCTTACTTAGAATTTTATTTGTTGAAGATTTTTCAAATTTTATGAACAAGCATCTGAGAGCACAAATAGGTTTGATTATCACCATTTACTTTAAAGAGAGAAACATCTGTAGCCTTTTTGTGTTGAAATGTTCTATAATATATTGCCCCTAATCTGCTAGATTTTAAAGTCCTGAGTGTCTACTTTCATATAAGAGACAAAGCATCACTGTGGAGTGTGAACGACACAATAAAATATGTGGAAATTAAATTTTTTGGCCTTTGGTTAAAAAGAGAAGCACGACAATATAACTGCATTTTTATTTATTTTTTATTTATATTGAGATATTATTATTTTTATAGTCATCCAACTACCTTTTAATTAAATTCATCAGTACATGCAGTTAAACTAATATTCATGTTTCAGAATAGTTTTGTGGGTGCAAAATCTAAAATTCTCACACATACAGAATCTCTCCATACGCCATTCTGCTCACTACACTGAACCCTGACTTGTGGCATTTTCATAAAATAATCCATCTCTTCTATTCTGACAGGACTGCTTTCGAGGCACAGAGCTGAACAGAGAGGGCAGGAAGGAGGTGATGTTTATATATAGGACCAACGGTAAATTATTCAGCCCCTTCTTCACTGTTGACATTTGGGCTTAATGGCAATGCACATGGGTCTGGTTGAGAGAGAGAGAGAGAGAGAGAGAGAGAGAGAGAGAGAGAGAGAGAGAGAGAGAGAGAGAGAGAGATATTAAGGTTAGTGGTTTCTTTCCTGGTCATTTCTTAGTAGTTTGTAGACTACTGTCACAGTATTTCCAGTTACTATCTACACTCTATTGGTGTCACTGGGAAATGGAATTAAAGCATTTGGCGTGTTCCTTTATCCAGATGCCTTTATCCAAGACAAATTACAGAAGTGATTTGAAGACTCTACCAGTAGATACATCCTGATACTGGTTCAATAGTTCAAAAAGTCTAAAAACTCTTACGGGGAGTTACAACAGTTTAAAAAAAACACAAGTACAACACAATATTTCTTTTTGTTCGCATGTTTGCTTTCAATAAAGTGCTGATTTAAGGAAGAGGTAGGGAAGAGGTAGGCCTTTAGTTGTCATTTTCAGATTCCCAGCAGTTTCTAGTGTAAGTTTATTCCACCACATCGGTAGCAGAGAAGAGTCGTGATGCATGTCTTTCTTGCACCTTGGGAGAAGGGGGATCAGTCAAGCAGTGCTAGAAGATTGTCCAATGTGACTTTAAACTCTTGAATTTCTGTGGAAAAAAGATCAAAGAATTTTAATCACAGATTAACTCCACAGGAGACTTGACATAACTGGAAAATGTAAGCTTTAAATTTGACTCCAATGTAATTAAAAGAGGTTTTATTGCATTTTAATGTGGCCACTGAATTTTTAACTAGGTAACATTTAAGAATTTAGTGCTAAGTTGTATAACAACTTAGCTCATTAGGAAAAAAGAGATCATTAGGAAATTGCTTAATATGAAATTCATTAACATTACTATGAACACCTCCTCAAGATTTTATGTCAACTTTAATAAGAGTCTTGATCCATACCTTCCTTGGACCCTGAGAGATGGTGCGAGTTAAAAAGTCCTAAATGATCGGAGGAAGTTTGGTGCAGTGTGTCAAATTTTTGGCTTTGAAGGTAAGCATCATTATATTAAATCTGATGAAGCTCAGACAAAGCCACACTCACTTTATAGCCCATCTCCTTTGCTAGTCAGCTCACATTGCTATGTACATTCCCATTAAAGGTGCTTTATGTGAAATAGGCATCCTTTCTTCCTTTTCATCTTCATCTGATAAGATTTTCATTTTTATAAATCACAACCAGAATATTCTCCAAATAATTGTTATGAGTGCACTTTCTGTAAGGCTGTAATAACACTGTGGCTCTGTGAATGTAGCCCTGTGACTAGAGCAGATCTTTCTTGCTGTGTCTCTGCATGTCTGTTTTCTCACACTTGTAGTTTGCACAGCCTTTACTGCAACTGCACATTGGCTTGGTCAAATAGACTCAGGCAAATCAGATTGACTTTAACCTGCAATTCGTGTTTGCGGTCTGAGCTGTATGTACTCTGTGTTTCGCACAGAGTCTGTTGTTTTCTGTTATATTTTCTGTTACATGATTCTGTTTTAAGCCAGTCTTTCTGTAGGGTATATACTGTATAGTGCAGTGTCTTTCTGCACTGAGCCCCAGAACTCTCTGTATCCCTCATTAATTGATATTAAATTATGCAAATCTGCTCTTTAATGAAATCTAGCTCTTTCTAGAGCATTCCTTGATGAAACATGTCCTACATCTGTGATCATTTCCTCACATGTCAGGATTTCCATAACTTTGATTTATGAAGGTTTTATTTTTAGAAAGCTGGATTATTCGCTTTCTGTCTTATTTTCCCCGCATCACGAATTTATAAAACTAGGCCTTTTTTTAGTTTGTTTATGGCAATGATTGATGTACATATAGCTTTGCATCTGGATCTGTAGTTAGTAGGAATCTAATTAAATAACATTAATAAAAACATCTAGCCTAAAATCAATCCAGATTAAATACTATAAATGTCGTCCTTCTCCTTCCTCTTCCTAATACAGTTAATTCATATTTTAGGGTTAGCATCATTAAAAACCGACCACTTCTGAAAAAATACATAATCCCATCTATCCTCTGTACTGCTTATCCTACACAGAGTTACAGGAAACCTGGAGCCTACCCATGGAACTAGGGGCACAAGACGAGGAGCCAACTAATCACAGGATACAATCAATCACACTCACACATCACAGACAATTAAGAGGTACCAGTTATCTTACAGTGCATGTTGTTGTACTGGGGTAGAAAAACAACCCCCAAATGACAGAAAGGACATGCAAATTCAAAACACACAGGGCAGTTGCAGGTCCTAAAGCCCTAACCCTGGAGATGCAAGGCCAACATGCCAGCAGCCCATAAAATATACATTTTCAACATATTAAGAAAATATACTCTGTTTAATGAAGTACAATTTCTAATTTACTTTCCTTTAATGGCAATCTTTCAGCTCACTGAACCCAGGAAAATCATTTTATGGCGCAAAATGTTATTACTGAGCACTTACTCACGAATGTTATTATTGTTACACCTCTGCAATCAGGTATTTCACATCTAATACAGCACCAAATGATCCATTATCATTTGTGTGAGAAACACTAACTACAGATGTATCTATGTTTTCTAAACACCAGAAACATTAGGAAACATTATATTCTGACTACAGTACATGCATTCCAGCCATTAGAACTAACAAATGAACAAATTAAAAAACAATGCCTATGAATTAGCAATAAAGAATAGCATTGTCATATGGTAACAGTTTACTTAAGGATAGTGTTCTTAGGTCTAATGACACCTTCATACACACTTCCTGACGTTTGAATATGGGCTAGATTATGTAAGATTGTCCTGACAACATCCAGTGTACACGTTGTACTACTCAGTGTACTTCTCGTCAAATGTCAAAGCAAACCTTTCTTTCTTTTCAAGGTCATTTAAAATATATAACATTCTCATAACACTGTTATAAAGCAAGAACATGGAATCTTCAGTTTCTATCACCGAATTCTGTAGCTATGAGATATTGACCCATTGTTATGATGTTCAGTAAGCTTGAAAAACTGCCTATGCATTTTGTTTTTATTTCATTTTATCTTTATTATTCTATATTATTTTATATATATATATATATATATATATATATATATATATATATATATATATATATATATATATATATATATATATGTGTGTGTGTGAAAATTTGCTTGCCCCCTAAACCTAATAACTGTTTGGGCCACCCTTAGCAGCAAAAACTGCAATCAAGTGTTTGCAATAACTTCTAATGAGTCTGTAACAGCGCTGTGGAGGAAATTTGGTCCACTCATCTTTGCAGAATTGTTGTATTTCAGCCGCATTGGAGGGTCAGCCAGACACTCCTGGGAAGGTTCACTACTGTTCCATGTTTTCGGCATTTGTGTATAATGGCTCTCACTGTGGTTTGCTGGAGTCCCAAAACTTTAGAAATGTCTTTTTATCCTTCTCCAGACTGATAGATCTCAATTATTTTCTTTCTCATTTGTTCCTGAATTTTGTTGGATCTCGGCATGATGTGTAGCTTTTGAGGCTCCTTTGGTCTACTTTACTTTGTCACTCAAGTCTAATTTATGCGATTTCTTGATTGTGAACAGGTGTGGCAGTAATCAGGCCTGGGTGTGGCTAGAGAAATTGACCTCAGGCGTGATAAATAACAGTTAAGTTATGTCTTACCAGAGGGGGCAAACACTTTTTCACACAGGGCCATGTGGGTTTGGATTTTGTTTTTCCCATAATAATAAAAATCATCAGTTAAAAACTGCATGTTGTGTTTATTTGTGTTATCTTTGACTAATATTTAAATTTGTTTGATGATCTGAAACATTAAAGTGTGACAAACGTGCAAAAACATAAAAAATCAGGAAGGGGCAAACACTTTTTCACACCACTTTATATAGTGTTTGCACCAGATGCCCTTCCTGATGAAACCCTTACATTTAATCAGGGCTTGGGACCAACACTGAAAGTTAACCCTGTCAGTGACTGGCTTGGTTCCCTTCCCAGGAATCGAACCCCAGCACAAGGATCCTGCCACTGGACCACCAAGGACACACTGAAGCCTGTTAAAATAAGCCATTATGTCTTTTGCCATAAGTGTTATTTTTTTATCTACCTAACTAAGTGTTATTGTGTATGATCATTACATCAGCATTGTTCAAGGCAAGCCAATGAATCACATGCTGGAAGTATGACTTTAGGCTCAACATGACATCCATTCAGTGAGATCCACTTTATGAAATAGGTCTTCATCTGACACAGAGACATGACTCAACATACTTTATTTCACATAAGTAAATTTTTTCCCAGGCACCATTTCATATTCATCTATAGTCGAGTCTCCTTCACTATTTCTCTTCTGATGCTGGAAGAACTTCAGAGCTCCTGTCAAAATGGCACATGAAAGCCATAAATCTGTTTCACGATATTTGGCTTAGTCATAAACAAACATTTAAGAGAACAAGGTCACTAGACAGCCATATTGCCTACCATTGCTCTGGATAACCTGTTGTCTTTTCTTCATCTGTGAGTTTTCATAAGCCAATATTGTGTGCGCGAGTGAGTCAGTGGACCCATCATTCTTAAAACGTGTATTTTCATCTCTGCATTGCTTTCAGGCTGGCTGAACACAGATTCTCTTCATATTTGATGCCTACATGGAAGTGCATTTACAAGCAGAGTTAATACATTTCTCGACTGGCACAGCTCAAGATAGATGGAGTGTGTGCCAAGGTAAAATATGATGCATATCCTCCCACCAACAGACTCCTTCTCAGCAGTGGATAATAAGAAATCTGGGCTTGTGTTCCTAAAGGATGCAGGTAAGTGGGTGGAACTTGGGTTGGATCAAATGGCACTCTGCCTACACTGATCATGGTTAGATCTTGCTGTTAGAAGACAAGAAAAAGAAGTATGAGTACTTTTTTTCAACATTTCATGATAAACAAGACAGCTCTGGTAATAGGGAATGCTGGGACAGTGTGCCATTAAAATGCCACCATGCTAGCATGAATGATATATCAGGTAATCCAGCTGTAATAGCAGCCTCATTTAGTGCCATTTTGGTTGGCTTTGCTGATCTAGCAAAAGGAAGGCATGGTTAATGAAGCTGTAATGTTCAGACCTGTTCAAAATATGGTTCAGATTCTGCTGTACAGAGAATGAAAATTAAGGGTTTAGTTTTTGGCAATCACAGGCTGTGGTATAAAACTGCCTTTATTTTGGTATATCTCCATTTCCCTACTATTTTCCATTTCTTTTAACAAGTATATTTTGTCTGGGCTGAGATGGAATTTTCCACATCATGCCAACAACCTATCAATAATATCCTACTGTTTCCCAGACGTATGACCATTTTTCAAGAGCGCAGTGTGGCTATTGATTTTTCCCCTGGGTGCCAGTGATCATTTGAATTTCAGAGCCTTTTAAATACACTAAGACTTTCTCTCTGTGTGATGAATCTTTCTATCAATAGATATAGCACAGTATCAGGAAAACAATCTGCAATCCTACAGTTTGAGGAGTTTGACTTGGCTCTAAGTTACAAATGTAATTCACTGGCTTAGTAAACAGTGTATATAGATTTCAGGAAAATAAATGTGGAGTGATTGAAAAATCATGCTGAATAGAAAAGCAGACTTCATAAACGCGTTATTGCTACTCAGGATACAACAAGCAATTTGTGGGAGAAAAAAGCTGTATATGAAATTAATTAAGATTCTGAGAATGGGGTCCAGGGACCCCTAAAGCTCTGAAGCATAGCCAGGGGGTTCAGGATGAACAAATTTTGTTACAGCAGTGGAACCTACAACTCATCATTAATATTAAACTTATTATGTCCATAAATCATGTCAACTGGAATGCAATGACTCTTTTTAATAATAAAAAAATAGTCCCATTTTGTAAGAAATAAAAAAAAATATTTTTAATATGGTAATCAGCCTATCTGTGACTCTCCTCTTTGTGTTGAGATACTGATACACAAACAAAAATCATTGCTAACCTAACTTATAAACCAGCTTTTAGCAATTAGTAGTTAGTTGGAATGGTTTCCTTTGTTGCAAAGTTTGAGACTGAAAAACACTCATTCATATATATATATATATATATATATATATATATATATATATATATATATATATATATATATATATATACCAGCAAAAAAAAAATGTGGTTGGCAGGCTTTAATTCTCCGACCACCTAATCTACAAAATAATTCAGCTTTGCAAGATTTAACACTCCACTTCCAAGTGTCTGCTATTGACTTATATGGAGAAACAAGAGCATATGATGAAAACCCTGCAGCCTTCTCTAAATCTTCTCTGGTCCCCACACTAGCAACTCTAGCCTATAATTTCTCACTCCTATCTGCTAGCAAAAGCAAAAGAGATATTAAAACGTGACAAAGAGATGGCTCTGGATAAGCGCATGTCTGGGTTAATCCTGAGAGGTACTGATTCTCAATAGCATCTCTATTTCTCTGAGTGTAAGACACAAATTGGGATATAATCAGAGAAAGACTGGATAGCTTTAATATCAGCCGCATTGTGTCTTGGAACTCCTATGTGTCCCTTAAATTTAGTTTGTGATCCTTCTGCAGCTTAGTGGGAAATAGAGAGACTCTGCACAGCAAAGCAAAGAGCACTGCAGCTGATAGTGCGAAGAAAAATCAAATACTCATAGTGGGTCTCAGAAAAGTGGTGTGAAACTGTCATCAGGATATTGTCAGAGATCATTCAAAAGGACTAAATGCTTCATATCAGGGGCGTCTGTGCAATCTTCTGTGTGGTTGCAGGCTTTCATTCTAACCAAGCAGGAGCCAGGTCTGGTCGCTGATTGAAGGCCAAGATCAGCTGATTAATTTTGTGGAAGCAGGTCCCGCCCCTGCTACGCTGGAACAGCTCTTTGTAGATGAAATTTGAAAACCTTGCTTCATATGTTGTATTTACCTGAATCAACGAACACACCTTGTAGCATTTATGAAATCCACTGTTTTCTATGTTTGTTTTTAAAAATAATGTAACACTATGGGGACTTTATGAATAAGCAAAATCTGAACATTGTTTCTTTCAGTGCAACATATCAACAGACAAATAAATAGCTAATAACTGTAGGTTGTCTGGATTTTTACTGAGCGTTATAGTTGTAGGAATCAATCTCAGAAAAATCCCTCCTTTGATGCTCACCTGTTTTAAATCGGTTCATTAGTCAGCCTATTTATGTTGCATGTTTGTTTGCTGGAGCTTTGCAGGTCATATGCTTATATTCTGCTTGTTCTTTTAGTTATCCCACATTAAGACCTTCTGCACTTGCGTCTGTCTTCGCCTGAATTTCGTGACAATATCTAATTTTTTCAAGATGTTCTAGGAATGTTTAATGTAGGCAATCATGCAGCAGGATGATGCCTTGACAACTACCGGTGTTTATGTTTCTCATAACACTACACCATTTTTATAAATGTACATTATGAATAAAAGACAACATCTATATATTTATGGTCATTCTACAAAGACAATAATAATTGAACTGCAACTTGAACTTCCTCACTGGATGCTATTAGTATATATTAATAAAACATACAAGTGTTCTTAGCATGGTAAAGCTGGTTTATACATTTTATAACAATATAGCATGTATTTCTGTATGGTAATGCAAACAGTTTACTCAACGTTGAAGTAAGAGCATCGGCAGCTGCAAAGTTACATATATGTTAGCTATATCAACAACAGTCGTTCCCACACTTTCTGTAAAAGACAGAAATAAATGTTACTGAGAAATTGTAATATAACACAATGTAAACCCATGATTTGCCTTAGAGATGGCTAGAACTACTGTGGAATAGAAAATTTATCAACACCTTGCATTTAGAGACAGTCATCATTGAGTCGTTCACAGCAACATACCGTATCAACTGATGGATGAACAGAAAGAAAAATACATTCACCCAGCTAGCAAGTCAAGTCAAGAAGTTTTTATTGTCATTTTAACCATATATACAGTAGCTGACGTAGTACATAGTGAAATGAAACAATGTTTTTCCAGGACCATGGTGCTACATAAAACAACATATTGCTACATAAGTCTACACAGAGCTACATAAAGCAAAAATCAAGAAAGAGCTAAGGACTAAAGGTTACAGTAGCAGAACATTATTGAACACTAGATTTAGAGAAGAGAAGATTCCTTTCCAAGGATGTAGTAAGGACGTGACAGCAGTGAGGGGAAACTCGGCTATGCTGACCAACACAACGAATTGCTTTGTCATGTTCTACATCTATTCTATTCATTTACTACATGTATAACATCTGGCTTTCAAATGCTGGTTTCTTAAACAATTTCTAACAAATCTAACTTGTTTTCTGGATGCTCATTAAACGCATATAAACATTTTTAATGCTTATAAAAGCTTCTCAGAAGAAGATGGCACATTTATTAATTGTAGAAAAAAATAACTCAGTGTTAGCTTTTGTCATATGAGCAATAACATTATTGTAACATTGTGAAACCGTTCAGTATTGTATCACAAGGCTTCAGAACATTACAGGAATTTATTTTTGTAGCCATACACCATATCCTGTACAAAACCTGTGGATTTTCTTCTATATTCAATTTAATTCAAATTTATTTGTATAGCACTTTTATCAATGGACATTGTCTCAAAGCAGCTTCACAGAACATAAGAAATATTGCAAAAACTACAAAGATTTATACAAAGATTCAAGATTAATATTAGACTTATATTTAAATGTGTCTGTATTTATCCCCAATGAGCAAGCCTGAGGTGACTGGAGTGACTGTTGCAAGGAAAAACTGCCTTAAACGGAAGAGGAAGAACCCTTAAGCAGAACGAGACTCACAGGGGAACCCATCCTCATTTGAGTTTGGGAAGCAGGCTGTTATGAGCAGATCACAACTGGAGCTGGCACAATCATCAATCTGCTGTTCATAATATTAATCAGAACTAGATAATAATGTATATCTACTGGAGCACACGGTAGTAGGATGTACTATGTGTACGCCAAGCTAAAGAGATTCCACCTTTAATTGATTTTGGTATTCTGGGAACTAGAACCAGAAATCGTGAGTTTTGTGATTGCAAAGATGATTGGGGTAAAAATGTTGCCAGCTGCATTTTGGACTAACTGTATCCTATTTGTTAAAGATGCAGGACAAGCACCTAGAATGCACTACAATAGTACTGTCTGGGGTCATGAATGCATGAACTAGCTTCCCAGCATCAGAGACAGATTGGATGTTTCTTAGCTTGGCAATATTTCTAAGGTGGATGAAGGGTAACATATATATATATATCACTAATATTCTTGTAACAATAATATTCTCAGTTAGATGGCACTGAACTTACTAGTCCTTCCCATGGTATATTAGGGTCCAGTTCCCCCAAACTGTAGTCATTACCATCACTTACATTTACAACATACTTTTATTTCATGCTAGAGGGACTTGTTCCACCTCCTGTAATAAATAACTAATGAGCTACTTCAGCTTCGGCTCAAAAGATATAGCCTGTGACTGTAAGTCTGATAAAGGCCAATTTTTTATGTACTCATCTGATTTAAAGAGGGGAAAAATGCATGGCTTAATTATTGTTGGAATTTTAATTAACCAAATAGACCTATGTTGTCACTGTCAAGCGGCTTAAGTGTAGGATTTATTTATTATCTACAAAATACTTTCTGTAAATAAATAATGCAATAGATTAAATTATACTGATGGCAAAATATATCTCCCTCAAACAAAACAGAACACGGAACTTCATAATGTCCTTATCGCTTAAAACTTTCACTAACGTGAGCGGATGCCTGCTCTTCTCTCTGTCAGCTGGTGTCTATTCTATGATTATAAAACTATGATTAATATAATGTTTAGGCAGAGACGACGGATGATATATGTGCTAACCATTTACATCAGAGCAATAAATTAAGATTATACTCCCTGAAAATGGCAATTAAATTAAAGTGTTCAGCCAGCAGATCAGCCACATGACCCCATCCTGAATAGCAAATGAATGAAATGACATTAGCCTATAAACATTAGAGAAAAGCAAAAACAACAACAGACAATCTGGTTCCAGTGTTTTTCAATTTTGGAAAGCATTTTTAGATTAGAAATCATCTGTAATATTAAATTCACAATGTAGATGCAGCATTATATCCGTCTCTTCAATTCGGCATCTCTTAATTTTGTCTCTGTTGATGTAAATGTGTTAGCAGAGCTCGTAGACAAAAGAAGAAATAAAAAACAAGAAAAAAAAGACTTTTTGACATCCACATCATACTCTTTTATTGTGAAAGCAAGAACAAATGGTCATTAGAAAAATATACAGGATAAGGATTTCTTTCTATCCTGACTGTTGATTCATGTAAAATAACAATGACACTGTCAGGGAACACAGATAAAATAGTCAAAGGAAAATAAAGAAGCCATTATTTGTCATATAGATGTTACAGAAGAGTGAATTGATTTTCTTTGCATATCCCAGCTCAGATACGATACAGAAACAGGACTTTGCTCAATAGTAACAGCTTAGCGGTGCTGGAGTTTAAATTGTGACCTTAATCACTGAAGCCACCACGTCCCTGCCAGGGTGATATGATGCTCAACTTTAAACGTGTCATTTTTGAGATAATGATTTAATCATATTAATATTGAGATATTTAATTTTTTCAGTGTTGAAGTTTTAGGTTGTAGCCCTCTTTGTTTACATATCATTACTAGCCTTGTCTGCAAATGGAAATGTTTTTTATCCCTGTATGAAGTGTGCAACCCATTTCATCTGTTCTTTTGTCCATCTTCTCATATGGCAAAGCACTTCCTTGGGGCATTCCATCATGAACACTTTGTTCCTGGATCCTGTTTTATCTCCATTGTGAGATCCTGAACATGGTTGTTAGGGTACAAATGATTGGGATATTACATTACACAGGATCAAACTGTATTTGATAATTGTAGACTACACCAGTATGTGGCTGAGAAACGATGCTGCATGACTCCAGTGTTGTGACTGGAGCATTGTTAGAGTGGTGTAGCACAGAATGAACTGGATAAATGAACCAGCAGAGAATCTGTGAGTGATTCATATAGCTGTAGATGTACTCTGGACACACATATGTCACATGGTGTTGATTGAAGATACGAGTTTTATCACACACCCCGGTGGCTCCTAAATGGATAATCATTCGATTTAGTGCTAATAATAAATTCTTGTGTGTTTTGAACTAATCTACAGGCATTAAATTCATTTGTTCAGAATATACCTTCCTTCCATGGACATAAGAATCCTTTACAGCCAAAGTGAAAAAATTCACACTGATTTCTTTTGCATTTGAATCCAATCCATTTTAGCTTGGATCGCATTTAATCCACATATTGTAAGGAATAATTCTTTAATTTAGACTGTTATGTAATCGCCAGATGATGGCCAATTACGATAATTACTCAAATAATTGCCCAGAACCCCGAAAGCGAGAAAACTGCAGAGCTAGCGAGTGGGCTTTTTCTACAGCAAATCAGTCTATAAAACACAGCAGTTACTGAACCTGTTTGATTATTTGAAGATTGTAAATCTTTTAAAAGCAATCCAAATTAATATCACACATTCATAATTTTTCCCCAAGGCTAGAAGTGGAAATGGATAAATCCTGTGGTATTTATCTGGTTCAGAGAAACCAACTGATTTCTCAGTGCAGCCCTGTGACCTTTTCTGGCTGAATTTTCACTGTTCCTTCAGTCATCATGGACAGCTAGACACGTTCCCAATGGCCATAAATGTCACTCAGTGTACTCAAAAGTTTCCATATTTTCAGTGCTGCACAATAGCAGAGGTGGTGGAGGCAGGCTGACATTTCTGCTCGCTCTCTCTGTTGAGCAGCTATCCAGAAACAGAAAGAGAGAGAACAGAAAAAGAAAAGAATAGAAAAACAGAAACATCGGTTAATGAGAGAGAATCGGTTTGAACATGTTGGGTGAGAGAAAGAAAAGTGTGCTATGGAGAGAAAATGGAGCTGATCCCAGATCAGCACACAGCACCAACCACTGCTAATGACACTCTCAGAAATAAAAGATGCTAAACTGTACCATTTGTGTTAGATGTAGTGGTACCTTCAAGGATAGTGTACCGTTAAATCTATTGAAACAATAATTACGGTCAATTTCTATCCATCCATTTTCTGTAGTTTTTATACCTAAACAGGGTTGCGGGAAACATGGAGTCTATCCTAGGGGCCTCAGGGCATAAGGCAGGGGACTCAGGGCATAAGGCATAAGAAGGACACACACTCATTCTCTTACTATATACAATTTAGAGATATCAGTTGCCTTCAGCTCATATCTTTGGACTGGGGACAGTACAGAGTATACCCAGATGAAACTCAAAAGCACTGGAAGAACATGCAAACTCCAAGCATGCAGAGTGGAGGCTGGCACCCTGGAGGTGCGAGGCAAACATGCTAACCAAACCACTAAACCACAAAGCTAGCCAAAGCCCATTTATGCACCTTAAATCATTTTTAAAGGTACACTAGAATTCACATTTCCAGGTGAAAGTGACATATTAAATGTACAAAAGATGTAACACCAAAGAGATACAAAAAGGTGCCATTTAGTATTGTTTTTTCTGACAGTTCAGAGCTGTGAAGAGACATCGTTAATGGATTCGTATTGTGTTTGACAATATAATTCCAATGCATTTTTATTGAAACAATTCATTACAAAATCTAATCACATTGTCAGACCAAAGAACTAGTGCCTTCTAGTGGTGGATATCTTTCTCAGTCTGTATACTTGCAGGTGCAATGATGGCATTCATCATCGTATTCAAACTGAATCTTATTATATCCCATTAAACCATAATCACACTCATAACTTTTCATGTTTCCATGTGAGTTTTGGATCCTGCTTGAGTGTGTATGACTCACACAACTTTACCCTACTTCTACTACAATCTGAATGTTTTAGTGATAGTTACAGGGTAGTTTACATAACATTTTAACACAACAGAACGTTGAAATATCACCTTATAGACCAATGAAGAACTAATTTATACTTGTCATCTGAACCCATAGCCCCAGATCCCAGATCAGTGAAATGATGTTGCATCGACTGTGTTTGTGAATGCTGATTGGTCTTTGTGCTGTGTTTACCCTTGGAAGCAGGTGGCCGTCTCAAATGGGACTAACGCGCCATGGATTTGGGTATGAGATCTCTGTTTTGGCCGTGAGGAAGTTGCAGGGAATCAATAGGCTCTTTGTGAGAGAGGAAAGTCTGCCTCATATGCATAATCAAACCAATAAACTGGCCAAGTGAAAGGCTGTTATGAGGCCTGTCTGCTTCCCTGAGCTGCCATAATACCAATAAAACTGACAAATTCTTATTTCTCTATATGCCCAACTAAAAGTTGGCTAAAACCTGTCAAGAAAAAAATACACTTTGATACTTTAGAAATAAACAACACTAAACTAACCAGAGTGTAGTTAAATATATGTCATTTGACCTGAATGTTTTAATTTAAACCGACATCATGTGTTTATGAAAGCCTTTTGAACACACAGCAAATGCACTATTATTTCCATTGGTAGTTTAGAATATCAATTCTATTCTTTATATTTTTTTCTGTTTAAGAGAGCGCTGTGGAATATTAGCATTCTGCTGCAGTCACAAAGTGAATTTAACATGAGGGAAAAATCATCAAAGATGGTCTATGGGGAATGTTGTGTACGTTCTAGGAGGGTCTAGTTATGTGTTGTTCACAAACAAGTCAGCTCTTTGAGTTAGCTGAACGTCGAGAGCGGACTTGTTTATGCGACCCTTTTTTTCCCCCTTTTTCTATTACTCTTGCTGTGTAATGTAATCAAAGTGCTCCAGTTGACTTGCCACTCTGTGTGTGTGCGTTTGTGTGTGTGTGTGTGTGTGTGTGTGTGTGTGTGTGTGAGAGAGAGAGAGAGAGAGAGAGAGAGAGAGAGAGAGACAGAGAGAGAGACAGAGGCAGCATGACAGAGAGGATCTGCTGTACTGATGGATGCTGAAGATGTAATGTCTGTAGTCATTGTACTAGGAGAGTAGATCAATTATCAGGATAAATGGAAATAAAGCGTCTTAATGAAGCACATACCCAGCAGGCACAATAAAATAAATACTGTATTTGTTACTACACAATCATAGTGGCTTTGTGAATTTACAGTTATTTATATATAAAATATAATGTAAGGTAATATTATTTTAATAATTAGCTGGGGATATTAATAAGCTTACATGGTGGATGCTACGTGTAACAGAATCCTAATAATAAACAGACATGATAACTAAACATGTTATTTAAAAAAATAGGGAAAAACACATATATTTTGAAATTGTGACATTTTTTTCTGTAAAGTGACATGTTATCAGTCCTTCCAGGATTTCGTGATCTGCGCAGAAATGATCCCAAAATCAAACAAACTCGTGATATTCGGATATTGTGATATTAGCACAAATTTTCTACAGATTTTCTACATTCAGCTAAAGCTGTCTTCACCATCTTCTTGATTAAATTCGTATAACAGCATGTCCCATCATATTTTATTCTTTACTTGAAACGTTGTCTCATTCTTAAGTGTCCTGTGTCAGTATCTACAAAGAAAACAATATTCTATGATGCACTGGCATTGCTGGTTTGGAGAATAAGCATCAAGCATTGATATTTTACAAATTCTTAATCAAAAAGAATAACCTATGCTATGATGACACCTTGCATCAGTGCTTTGTGGTTTCATATAAATCCGGTGAATAAATGCTGAAATTCAGAGGTCTTGAAAGCTTTACCTTGGGTTAAAAAAAATTTCCTGGACACCAGCACTTTGATGAAACTGTAATAAAACTGTCAGTTTTGCTCTCTATCTCCCATATGAACCTCACTAAGGTCAGACTGGGGTTATATTTACAGCTCTTAGTCTTTGTATTTATTACAGCATTGACTTCCACGTGCAATTCCATTTTCCTGCTCGGTCTCGTAAAGATTTGAGACGCAGCTGGCATGCATCATGAATCACTTCTCTGTCCTTTGATGTGTTAATAGAGTTTGGCATCCAAACAAAGAGGCGTTCTAAAGCTTGTCTTTTTGACATGTCAGAAAACCTAGTTTTCAGTGACACGAAAAAGGAATTATATAAATATATAAATACAAATATAAAACACACAAATTACATAAAGATCTGTCAGCGAGTTCTTGCTAGCAACACCACCTCTTCCAGCTAACTATGTGTTGTTTTGAAGGCTAACATGGCAGACAGGACTAAAGCTTTAAGTAGGACCTGTTCAGATGACTTCTCATTTGTGATACAACATTCTTCTTGATTTCAAATTACACTGCACTCCAACATCATTTGTTCAGGAGCTTGAAAAGATACACTATCCTTGAGAAATTGTATGTTATACCCTACTGACACTGTGCTATTTTCAAAATTCTATGTATGGATACAAACATGGCGGAAGGTGACTGTATTCTGGAAAACAGCCAAAAGAGAAAAAAAAAACAAAATTAGATTGTTATTAAAATGGTCACATTTCATGGCAGTAATATACTGTACTTTTACATTTCTATGTTTGGGTGGTAAAATGGAAAGGGTTGCTAATTCACAGCTCTCGGGTTTCCAGTTTAATCCTGAGCTTGTGCTTTTGTGTGACATTTCTGTGCATGTTTTTCCTTTACGGTTTCCTCCTGCAAAACTGGTCCATCTTTCTCCATGTTCCTCCAAAAAAACATAGCAGTAAGTAGATTAACTACACTTAATAGCTTCTAGAAGTGACTGTGTGTGCAAAAATTTTGGCCTGAAGTGGATTTGTGAAATCACATCCTGGGTATTTACCAGTTTTCCCACTCCAGAGAATGGCCCAAAAGTCTGAGACCATTAATGAAATCCATTTCTCTTCGACATTCTTTTTTAATTTAATGCAAAGTTTACATTTCAAATTATATTTTAATATAATCGTAGAAATATTTACATGCATTTCTCTAAGTATTTGTATATATATATATATATATATATATATATATATATATATATATATATATATATATATAGAGAGAGAGAGAGAGAGAGAGAGAGAGAGAGAGAGAGAGAGAGAGAGAGAGAAGCTCTGTCTTTAATGTTCATGTTGTGAGTGGGGAGGTGCTAGCTCAGTAATGAAGCCATTGGAATGTTGATCTGAAGGATGTAAGTTCAAATCCCACCACTATAAAGCTGTCACTGCTTGGCCCTTGAGCAAACCCCTTAACCCCTTAGCTGCTCAGTTGAATAGTTGAATAAATGAGGTAAATGTTAGTTGCTCTGCATGAGGGCATCTTCCAAATGACTAGTGTAAGGAGGCAATTTAACAACCAGCATGGGAAATCTTTGGATTTAAATCTATATACAGATTTAAAGATCTGCCCTAACAATTAGCTAGTTCCTTTTCTCATGAGCGGATCAAGAGTTTTAGATAGTTATGTTCCATAGTAAAATGAGCATAAGCCTAATCAGATCAGTTCAGTTTGTGCTGAGATACCAGCTGTCACAATCAGGGCTTACACATTCTGTACAGATGACAAAGTACAACATTTTAAAACATTAAAATTGCCAGATAAGTAGATATTTAGTCAACAGTACAAATGTAATCGAATTAGTCAGTAAAATTTCCTCAATGAGTTATTGTGAACAAAGATCAGAGGAGAAAAGAGACAGTGATGTTCAAGAACTTGAAGAAAATAAGAGGAGGCTCTTGTTTAAATACAATTTTTACTCAGGTGATGAGACAGACGCTGATGTTGATGGTGTTCACAATCAAAGTGAGAACTTATTTCATATTGTGGCTTTATAAATTGGCAGTAACATTTTCCATGTGTATATTAGCAGTTTGGATGTAACCAGATTTTTAAAAAGGTTTAACTTCTGATTCAGTTCATTTAATCACTTCCTATTTGGAAGCCGCACTGGCTTCTATAATCAGAATAAAAAGATCCTTGCTGCAGTATGAGGAATAAATTAAACCTGAAAGAAGTCCCAAGATAACCTCCCAAACCAAAATAAATTAAAACATACACCAATAATTTGCCAATCTATGTAGGGCAGATGTATGAGTAGAATTGGGACATACCCTGTCCTCTTTTTGCAAGTAAAATCTGAGGTTTTCTGTCTCCTGACAGATCGTCCTCTCCTGGACAAATCAGCGAAGTGCAGTGAGTCTCAGACAGCAACAGACTAAAGAAACGACTCCGCCAAAATGGAGATGATTGTATAATAGCCAACTGGAGCTCTTAGACAGGCAGGCAATACTGGTAGTACAGCCATTGACGGATTTTCAAGTGTGTATAATCATCAGAGGCTGAGTGTTGGCTGGGTTTAGAGGACAGTGAGTCCTCTAGCAGTGAGCACTCATATAACAGGTGCAACCCTTCCACCCCATCTCTCTTCACCATGAATTAACCTCCATTTTCATATAATATAACAAATTGGAGATTAACTGGTTTTGGCCTTCTTGTTTTTCAGGTGGTTATTAAAATGTGTGATTTTGCCCTCGGTGTAACATAAATCCAATAAATAAATTTATACTGGCAGAGAAACACAAACAGTTCAGATAATATTTTGTAGAATTAAAATCTGATCAGGTTTACTATCCGCTATGTTGAGCTCAGTATCGTAGTTTCATTTCAGCTTTTGGGAGTCATGCCATTTGATCTAAATAATTGTGCACAAGTCACATTAGTCCTTAGTTGCAAAAATGTTCACTGGGTTGAACTGTTTTTATCCTGACTGTTAAAAGCTCTTTGGGAAACTAGATTTTGGATTTGGATCAAATAAAAATAAAAAATAAAAAAGTTACTGCATCATTCTTTTATTGCATTCTTATAAGACGTGAAAAAAAGTTAAACTTTGAAACTCTCTGAAACTCGGAATCTGACTTGAGCATCTGACAGGCAAGAAGTAATCATGTCATCAAATACTGGTTTACCCGGTAAAGATGTTATGATATAGTTGTTTTTGCATATTGATAGAACCTGCATTTCTTGATGATTGTAAAAGTGTTTCTGTCCCCAATGACAATTTTGAGAACTGCCAGATCAAGCACTTTATTATTTAGTTATTTGTTAATCTTCAGGAAACCCTGAAATGATATCAGGAACATTGGGTGTTCTAATTCTCAGACCCATTCACACTTTTTAGAGTAGCCGGAATGGGTGTCCTGGCAATGTGAGCCTTCTGAACCACCACCTCGCTGTGACATGTTACTCAATTTGGGACAAACAGAGACCATTTCATTCAGATTAGAAAAAATTATGGTCAAATCATTGTCAGTTTCAGGATTAATTTTGGGCTTACTGCTTAGCATGTCTGACTTGCACCTCCAGGGTAAATGGTTAAATTCCTGTCTCTGCCTTGTTTTCACAAAGTTGGCATGTTTTTCTTTTGATTCTGGGGTTTTACTCCACTTATTCTGGTTTCTTCCTCAGTCCAAAGACGTGAATTGTACGCTAATTGGCAACTCTAAATTGTCCGTGGAGTGTGTGCAATTGTGCCATGCGACGGTTTGGCACCCCATCCAGGGTGTGTACCCTGAGTACCCCGGGATAGCCTCCTCTTTTGTTTTCATATAAATTAGAATTAGACTCAGAATCAGGTTTATTGGCCAAGGAATTTGGTTCCAGCTGATTGTGACTCTCAAAAGTACAGACATAAATAACTCTATACTATACAAGACAAGACAATACAGATGATGAGATATAATACAGACAGTACGAGTATTACATATGAACACAGAATAAATGACTGATAAGTTATGTACATAAAGTTTGTGTGTGTGTGTATGTGTGTGTGTGATCTGTAGTTTGTGATGTCTTGCAGGCCTTTTCACACTGATGCAGGATTGTTAGCTGAAAACCTGCTTTTCAGAGTAGCTTCTTTTGGCTATTTTGGTCAGTAGGTTCGTGGCCTGCTTATACAGGGCTTTGTCCTCCTCTCTGTAGGCATCTTCACTGGCATGTCAAAGTCTTTTCAGGCTGTTAATTAAGGTTCTGTCTATAAGACTGATGCATAAAAGACATGAACACGAGGCCAGTTTGTATGATTGATGTCTGTATTAGTTGGTGTAACGGTTTGGGGTTAACACTAGCCGGCGGTAAATGGTGTTTGCAAGCGGAAGCTCAACCCCGGAGAGGAAGAAGCTTTGTGTTTCCGGTGTTGATTGCGTGTCGTGCCCTGCAGATTCTCAGTATAAACAATGTCTATTGAAATCGAATCAGCAGAGTAAGTAAACAAATGTGTGAGTTTTCCATTTTGACGGGGTTGTCGGCTCTAAACACGAAATTAAAAGAAAGATAAAGCGCGCTCCAGGAGCCGGTAAAACATGAGTGTGCTATGTTAGCTGTGTGGCGTTAGCATAGCTAGCTAGCATAGCTAATTTACTAGCATGGCTAATAATGAACGGCTTGTTGTGTGATACGTGTATAAAGGAGTGTAGAACCGTGTTTTGTATATATTTTGTAGATTTTATTATGTAATTTGAGCTCAATTTAAAAATTGCATTAATGACCGTTCAGGACTGGATGCAGTTATGGTTTGGTGGTTAGCGAGCTGGCTAACAGTGTTAGCTTGTTAGCTTCAGTAGCTGTTGTAGCAGCTAAGTGTTTTACCTTCTTATGTTCGTACTTGTTTTTTATTTGGGATCTTTCTGGTCTCTCCAGTTAATTTACAGATTTAAATGAAAGAAATATTGATTTCTGCACATCAGGATTGTCTGTAAACAAATGCTGGATAAACCTTTGTCATATCCATTAGGTCTGTAAATAAAAAATATTGTATTAAATACTTACTCTGTAACATTGTGTGTTGTGACCTGTGTTCATGTTTGTTAGTGTTTTTTAATCAAACAGAGGCTCTGACAGTAGCTTCAGCTGCAGGTTTTATTTGCCATCATTGCCATCTCTCTAATAAATATCTTCTAGTATTAGTAATAAGTCAATCAGAGACTTCATATATAAGACTTATTTTGATGTAAGTCACTAAGCATGACTGGAGACTTTGCACTTTGTTTTTTGTTTGTTTGTTTGTTTTTTATTTAAATTTTGAATTGTTGCTAAATTTCTGTTGTGTTATAGAAAAGTAAGAAATCTTGGATCACCCATTAGCTTTGTTGTATATTTTTTTTATTTATGAATTTGACCTAGATTATACCTGTAATCAGTATACCAGTATATCTAGATTGTGGTGTATTTTGAACATGTACAGATTGTTGAGATTAAATGAATGATGCAAAAACAGAATGTACGCCACTATTAAGAACTGTTACTACAAACATCTGCACATCTGTTAGATTTTAGTATTAGTCGTATTTGGTTGAACACTGGTTACAAACTCTGGATTTTTTTTTATATAATTATTTTCATTAATGGCAAGCGTGTTGATGAAGCACATCATCAGTGTCTCTGAAGTGTTATTTTAAGTTTGTGATTGATTTTTTTCTTCCTGCAGCGTGATTCGTCTGATCATGCAGTACTTAAAGGAAAATAACCTTCACCGCACTCTGGCGACGCTGCAGGAAGAAACCACTGTGTCCCTTAACACTGTAGACAGTATCGAAAGTTTTGTGGCTGATATCAACAGCGGTCACTGGGACACAGTGCTACAGGCAATCCAGTCTCTCAAACTCCCAGACAAGACACTGATCGATCTCTATGAACAGGTGAGATTTGTTAATATCAATTTGAGCTTCTGTTTTCAATAACCTTGTATCTAGCTGGATAAATTGCTTTGCTGGTACACTAACTTGGTGCTGTGGCAGGTTGTGCTGGAGCTGATTGAGCTGAGAGAGCTTGGAGCTGCCAGGTCTTTGCTGAGACAGACCGACCCCATGATCATGCTGAAACAGACTCAGCCTGAGCGCTACATTCACCTGGAGAACCTGCTTGCTCGCTCCTACTTCGACCCCAGAGAGGTGGGTTCTGACACTGATAAGAAGAAGCATTCATGCTCTGTAGTGAAAACATGAACATCATCTTCTCCTATACAGCACTTCAGAGTTTAGTCACAGTACAGATGGATAAATTGTTGGTGTCAGACTGCTTTCATTCAGACATGACAGTATATAAAATGTGTGTATTTGCAGGCGTATCCTGATGGCAGCAGTAAGGAGAAGCGGCGTGCAGCCATCGCTCAGGCTCTGGCGGGGGAGGTCAGTGTGGTGCCTCCATCTCGTCTCATGGCCTTGCTCGGACAGGTGAGAAACAAACCACACCCATCGCCTTACTGATGCTTCATATAGGCTACAACTGAAATTTCTTTGTATTTAAGAACACAAGTGTAACCCAACAGGTATTTTGTTATTTGTTACCAAACACTAGTTCTGAAAAATTCAATTTAATTTAATTGCTTTTAAATCCTATCAACTTCTAAAAGAATTAGTTAACGAATACCTCCGTATAATGAAGAGCGTTTGAGGTTATACTCAGACAACCACATTAGCAGTCGTCAGTCCCTGAAGAGATTGTAATGTCGCAGATTTTCCACAGATTTGGGCCAAGACATCACAACACACATTCAGCCAAAGCCCTCTTTAATTCATGTGCATCGAACATGATTATAACTATTATAAACAGTAATTACGTGAATCTTCACTGCTAGGAGTTTAAAGGAAGAATCAGATGCTTGCATTTTTGAAAATTCATGTAAATCTTACAAACAAATCCCAAAAACTCCAAATTACATTGCAATTTTAATAAATCGCTGCTGCAAAAAGCATTTTTGGCCACAATAATCACAGAAAGACTCCTGGAGGAACTGAGGAGTAAAGACCACTGGGTTCTCATCACATAACGCACAGAGCTGAAAACTGACCCGAATGATGAAAATGCGTTACAATAATAATGTTTGATTAGTGTTAATAATAATCTTGTTATAGCTTAACCCAGGTGGAGCCTTTGTACTTTGTGCATATCAGGTTGTATTGGAGATGTTGTGATGATCTGGTCTAAAGGCTCAATTCTACATGCTTTTCACTGTGTACATGTAAGATAGCTTAGTGTGATACCCTTTCATCATTTGTGCACATCCTCAGAAATGAACACATGCACATGCTGGATTAGCTTAACTGAGTAATCAAGCTAGTAATGTGTCTTAACTTGCATGTACGTGTGCATCATTAATGAGTACTGACGTTAAGCTTTACCTGTGCTAGTTTGTCTTTGAATATGAAAAGCTTCTCCTTTAGCCCTGAAAGTATGACTGACTTTAATAATGTTCCTCATCTCTCACTCAGTCTCTGAAGTGGCAGCAGCATCAGGGACTCCTGCCTCCTGGTATGACCATCGATTTGTTCAGAGGCAAAGCTGCAGTCAAGGATGTAGAGGAGGAGAGATTCCCTACTCAGCTGAGCAGGCACATCAAGGTACTGTGCAGTAAACTCACTGTAAACAACTCCTTGCACAGATGTTCATTCAAAAAAACAAAAAAAAAAACATAATGGTCGTCAGTTTTTACTGAGTAATTGCTGGGATTGTTCAATTCTTTTTTTTTTTTTGTAGTTTGGACAGAAGTCCCACGTGGAGTGTGCCCGCTTCTCCCCTGATGGTCAGTATCTGGTTACTGGCTCTGTTGACGGCTTCATCGAGGTGTGGAATTTTACAACAGGCAAGATCAGAAAGGTACACACTCACTCTCACACACACACACACACACACACAGTTCTCTCATGCTTCAGTTCCACACAGATTTGTTCTAGCTGCTTGTATTCTTGCATTGTTTGATGGTTTATTAACACCGATATAACTTGTGTTAAAGGATCTGAAGTATCAGGCACAAGACAACTTCATGATGATGGACGACGCCGTGCTGTGCATGTGTTTCAGCAGAGACACAGAGATGCTGGCTACAGGAGCACAGGATGGCAAAATAAAGGTCAGTGTGACCAATTTCACATTCTGTGCACGTGTTCTCATGATCATTTTTGGAGAGACACTGAAGAAGTCCCAGTGCCAAATATCTAACAGGCAACATAGAGCAGATTGATAGCTCTCTTCACCACATTTGGGTTTTGCCGTGTGTGTGTACATAGGTCTGGAAGATCCAGAGTGGACAGTGTTTACGGCGGTACGAACGTGCTCACAGTAAGGGTGTGACGTGTCTGAGCTTCTGTAAGGACAGCAGTCAGCTCCTCTCAGCCTCGTTCGACCAGACCATCAGGTAAGAGGCTGATGGAGTAAGAGAGTTGTGGAATTTTCAGATTTAAATGCATTAAAATATTTGAATGATCCCGTTCAGCTTTGTCATTGTGCAGCAACTATGAACAGAGACAATGTAATGCAGTTAGCCTCTGACCAGAAGTGCAAATAGCAACAAATAAATATTTTTGAATAAAATGTAAGCTTTGTTGAGGGAAGGTGTTTTTGTGTATGCACAGAGTTCATGGTCTAAAGTCAGGGAAGTGTCTGAAGGAGTTCCGAGGCCATTCCTCATTTGTCAACGAAGCCACGTTCACTCCGGACGGCCACCACGTTGTCAGCGCCTCTTCTGACGGAACTGTGAAAGTACGTGTATTCTCTCAAATCTCTGCATGTGTGACTCTGTGATTAACTTGTTCTCAGTCACCGAACTCGATGCGAACAAGGCCCTTGAACACTTGCGTTAAGTCTAATATGGAACATTTCTTATTCTTTTCGCTTGGTCAGGTCTGGAATGTGAAGACCACAGAGTGCACAAGCACATTCAAGTCTCTTGGCACCTCAGCCGGAACAGACATCACTGTGAACAACGTCAGCCTGCTTCCTAAGAACCCAGAGCATTTTGTGGTGTGCAATCGGTCCAACACTGTGGTCATTATGAACATGCAGGGGCAGGTAAGGTGTATTCCATTATTAGAAGGCCACTTCCTGTCAGGTTTCCATCACAGACATTAGCACACCGATATTATTCGCATATGGGTTTGGGAGTAAGGGCA